>NC_091227.1:9598805-9606305 GCF_040958095.1 Procambarus clarkii
TAGCGGGTGTGTGTGTGTGTGCGTGCGTGTAGCGGGTGTGTGTGTGTGCGTGCGTGCGTGTAGCGGGTGTGTGTGTGTGCGTGCGTGCGTGTAGCGGGTGTGTGTGTGCGTGCGTGCGTGTAGCGGGTGTGTGTGTGTGTGCGTGCGTGTAGCGGGTGTGTGTGTGTGTGCGTGCGTGTAGCGGGTGTGTGTGTGTGTGTGCGTGCGTGTAGCGGGTGTGTGTGTGTGTGTGCGTGCGTGTAGCGGGTGTGTGTGTGCGTGCGTGTAGCGGGTGTGTGTGTGCGTGCGTGTAGCGGGTGTGTGTGTGCCTGCGTGTAGCGGGTGTGTGTGTGCGTGCGTGTTGTCGGGAAACCGACACACACATACAACCACACACACAAATAACACAGTCTCCCCTAGTCTATACTCCCTTCAGGATGGAAAATGGGAGACTCCGTGACGTCATCAAAGTCATCGTATATTTACATTATGAAACATTGTTAATAGATTAGTTTAGTATCTAAAGTTAACAAAAAAGTAATCACTAAGAATGAATATAATTATTTACATCAAATAGTAGCTAGGTTCCCTTGTTAATGTAAAATTACTGTGAGTGAGGAACCAGAGCATAAGAGCGTCTCCCCGAGGAGGAAGGCGTCTATACATACATATCAACAAACATGGGATGAGCTTACCACGCTGTCTTAACTGGTGTAAACAGCTAGACACCCCATTTACGTGTCAACACCAGCCACACAGCCTAACAACATCACAACGACATCTGTATCCGTCTACCAAGTATTGTTTATTATTCAAGTGCACTGTTTAATATAAATATGTAGATGGTTATGTCGTAGGACATCCCCAAAAACACCGTACGTGTACCCCTTTACCACCCTCACAGTTCATGTCATACCTGTAATTGATATGTTTAGGGAACTTTGATTAATTCCTTGCATCCCATACAGGTAAATTGTGAGAGGAGCTTCAAGAATCTGTGCAGACAGTTGGTTCATACACATAATTAACTACTTGTTTGCCAAGCCTTGTCCTTCCCTCCAGCCGCCATTACGTGGCACAAAGAGGCAGGGCCACACCCATCTTGAGGCTACACCTACACGCCTTACTAGGCCCATTCTACTGGCACAGCTAAGACATTATAGCAGTAGCAGTAGTTATAATTAATTACTTATAATGAAATAACTGAAATAATAGTTTTAAAGGTAAACAATTGGTAGTTTAAGAAGGGACCATAACATAGTGGTTTAAGCTACCAATTGTCCCTCCAATAGTGTGTAAGAAGATTTCAGGCAGTTTACCAGTACATACAGTCCACTTAATTAATACTTACTTACTAAGAAAATAAATAAGACATAACTTTATTTTATTAAATCAATTTGAAAAGAGAGATTAGCTGCCTGGATTTTTCCCCACATTGTTTGGTCCTTCGAACCGGATTATATTTAGTTCTTTGAACTAGATATTATACATACATATAGTGATAGTGCAATATTACCTACACACATTATAGCAGGAAGACACTGCTATATATTTTGCATATTTTCTAGCCTAACTTTTCAATCTCATAGCAAACAGAACTTACAACAAGCACTATTATTGTTCTGACAGTACCAAAGGAACAATTGTGCTTTTTTCATTTCATTACAAGAGGTTGATAAGAGGCTACTTTACTTATAAGTTACTTATATATGTTCTTTTGTATTATTGCATTATTATTGCCATTACTGTAACATTTACTGCATGCCACATCATTTACTACTAATTCTTGCACAAGGGTAGAACATTTTAGGCTGGTGTTGTACAGCAACCTAGTCTAATTTATTGTCCTAACCTGGTGTAAGGGTAAGAATTTTACACTTGTCTAGAGTTGAACACATTACAACCTAGCAAGTACATATTTTTATGCAGTATTTAAGACAACCCGAGTTGTGTTGTCAATATGATATCAATATAACATTAGTACAATTTAACTATAATCATTTCACCTTTGAGTGTTAACCTGTGTCTCTGTACCAACCAAGAGTGAAAATGATGGGCTAACTTGCGGATACCAGCATTGATACAGGTCTACCACTCAAATTATAGTGTGTATGATTTTACAGTGTATATTTAAATATAGTCTATACGACTAACAAGTACTTCCAAGATGTCTACTGTCAAAAATGTCCAAATAACCCTCACAGGATTGAGGGATCATTTATCACGGCAGATTAGCACATGTGATGACATAAGTAAACAAACTCCAGTTAACTATGTAGCATTGGAAAATTATCTTAGGCTTGCACGGAACAAATATGACCGTGTGTTGCAACAAATGAAAGAATATCAAGTTTTACTTCAGAATACCAGTGTTGGTGGAGAAACATTACAAGATGTTATACAAGAACATTCCGATTATGAAGATACAATGTTTACACAGTTGCAATACTTTGATGATATCATACATGCCCATAAAGCTAATATAAATATTGTAACCACAACTTCCCAGAAACAGACAGCACCAGAAGTCAAATTGCCATCACTTAGTTTACCAACTTTTTCTGGAAGAGAAGACGAGAGTTGGGACGGTTTCTGGAGCAAATTTGTCGATTCTGTGGATTCTAATGCTAATGTGCCAAAAACAACAAAGTTTACATACTTACAGAGTGTCTTGAAGGATGAAGCGTATCAGGTAGTCTGTAATCTAAATCACACAGATGATGATTATGACAATGCAGTGCAACTCCTGAAAGATAATTACGCTAAACCTGAAAGGACTATCAGAATTCTAACACAGAGACTGTTAGACATTAAACCTCCAAATAATACTGCAGTCTCACTCCAAACCTTCAGATTGGAGCTTGAGTCCATACTCAAGGCACTTAAAAATAAAGTGAACCTGGATGAGTCAGACTGGATAATACAAGTCCACATGACACGGAAATTACCCAGGGACATACTGGATAAGTTGTTTGTATTAGTAGGTAAGTCATCCTTGACTGTAAATGAGATTACAAAGGGTTTACAAACCATCATAGAACGAGAAAGAGTTAATCCAGAAGAAAAACCATCTAAACCCACATCTGCTACTAATAGTAAACAACAGAGTACAAACAGTGCTCCAAACAAAGCTAAAACATCTTCCCCCTCCACAAAGTGGAATCAGGGCAGTGTAGGAACATATGCAGTTGGTCCTTCCAAACCTACAGTCAACGCATCACCCAAGACGGTGACTCCTCAAGATACTGTTAATGTCTGGAAACCATGTGTGTTTTGTGAGCAATCACATTCCATGTACAATTGCAGACGCTACCCTGATCGTGCAACACGCATAAAACGACTCAAGGAGTTATATAGATGTAGCAAGTGTATAAGGGAACATCATCCCGACAATTGCACAACAGCAATGCGCATCTGCACTAAGTGCCATAAGGGTCAACACCATACTGCACTTTGTGGGGACACAAGTATAAAGTCTCCCAAGCCACAAGAGGAGGAAGGAGCTACAGCATCAGTAAAACTTTGTACTGTGTTACCTGACATAAGTGTCTTCACAACCAGGTCTAACCATAAATCAGCTCTACCTACTGCAAGATTGATCATTAGAAATGGAAAGAATAAAGCCACCGTACGTGGATTATTTGATCAGGGGTCCCAACTGACCTTTATATCCAAGGAGTTGGTAGATAAACTGAAACTTACACCTGTAGAGGAGACACGGATAAACATAAAAGGATTCCTGACTAACTCAGGAGCCCGAACTTACGGGGTAGTACGACCCACAGTACGACTAGGAGGTTATGTACGAAAGGTACCAGCACTAGTAGTAGATAGATTTCCAACAGACCTGTATATAGAAGGTCTAGGAACAACAGCCAAATTCCTGGAAGAAAAGGGAATTCCTTTGGCTGATAACATTACATCGGACAACCTTTCCGATATTGGAATCCTTATGGGATCAGATGTCTACCATAAGTTTATCATAGGAAAGGAAGATTACCACGGTATGAATGTGTTACCATCTGCAGGTGGCTATTTACTAACAGGCCCAGTATTACGGCTAAAACAACCCGCACCTGTGGATCACCAACATGCCAACACAGTAATGGTTGCATGACTAGGAGAACAGTCTCCACTGCAACTCAGAGACATTTCCGAGGATGAGCTTGATCCCCCAGTATATAAGTTATGGGACCTGGCAACTCTCGGCATTGTCCCTGAACAACCTAGTCCAGATGATGACTGGACTTATAAACAATACCTAGACTCAGTTATCTACAGAGATAATCAGTACTGGGTCAGGTTACCATGGAAGCTGAATCACCCTCAGCTACCCATCAATTACTTCATGGCACAAAATCAATTAAGATCACAGGTGTTACGTTTACAAAGACAACCTGAGAACTTGAAGTTGTACCATGAAATAATACAGAAGCAGCTCGATGACAAATTTATCGAAGTTGTAACAAATGATAACCCAAAGGAAGGACATTATCTGCCACACCACCATGTTCAGAAGGATTCTGCGACTACCCCACTACGGATAGTATTTAATTGCAGTGCTAAGATGAGGCAGAATAGTGTTTCGTTAAATGATTGCCTTCAAACAGGCCCAAGCCTAACACAAAGGCTTTATGACGTGCTGTTAAAGTTTCGTATAGGGACTTATGCATATACGGCCGACATTAGCAAGGCATTCCTTAGGGTAGGTCTTCAAGAAGAAGACCGGAACTACACAAAGTTCCTATGGATTAAGGATCCTAATGATCCAAACAGTGAAATAATCACTTATAGGTTTGCGTCTGTTTTGTTCGGAGCCATGAGCTCGCCATTTCTGCTTCAAGCTACCTTGGATACGCACTTGAAGAAGTCCAATAGCCCGAACAAGACAGAAATTAGCGAAAACCTGTATGTGGATAACTTTCAAGGAACAGCCAACAGTGAAAGTAAGCTGTTGGACATATACCATGAGGCCAATCGAGAATTAATGGGAGCCAATATGCCTCTCCAGTCTTGGGTCTCTAACAATGACAAATTAAAACAACTGATCACAACTGAATTTCCCGACTACCAAGTACCCGAGATGACAAAGGTACTAGGTGTCCAATGGAACACGACAACCGATCAGTTGACAATCAAGTCAGTGGAGACAGATACCACTAACTTAACAATGAGAAAATTGCTATCACAAGTCAGCAAACCCTTCGACCCATTAGGCTTATTAAGTCCAATACTAATTAATGGGAAGATGATAATACAGGAATGTTGGCAACAAAAGATAGGCTGGGATGATCTACTAACACCTGCCCTACAAGAAAAATGGCAAGGGTTAGTGAAAGATTTAAGCATCCTAGAGTCTGTCAAGTTCCCTAGGAACACAACAGTAAATGAAAAGGAACCAATTAAGTTGCATGTATTTTGTGATGCCTCAGGAAAGGCTTATGGTACAGTAGCTTACCTGGTCTCAAATGGGCAAGCCAATTTGCTCACATCAAAGGCCAGAGTGGCACCTTTAAAGAAAAGATCACTGCCACAACTGGAATTAACAGCCTTACTGCTAGGTGTAAGATTGGCTCATTATCTGATCAAGGCCTTAAGCCACATCCACTTTACAGAAACAGTAGTATGGTCAGATAATGAGGCAGTGCTACAGTGGGTTAAAAACAATAACAGTAAGAATCCTTACGTGAGTAACCGCGTTAAGGAAATACGAGAGTTGTCAGCAGGGTATAAACTAAGATATGTACCTACTAAAGAGAATCCAGCTGACTATCTCTCCCGAGGCCTGACTTTACGGCAATTAACAAAGGCAGAGATGTGGTTCAATGGACCTCAGTGGCTAATCAGCGACCAGTGGCCTGAACAAAAGCCACAAGTCATTGTGACCAATGTCACTGTTCCCACTGAGAACCCGGAACTACCTCGGACTTTGGTAATTGATCCTGCTCGGTACTCTGAACTGAACAAACTTGTAGGTGTCACCCAAGTAGTGTTTGATTTTCTAAAGAAAATAGGAATCAAGCATAATTTCCCTAGTGCCTTAAGGTACTGGGTTAAAAGAGCTCAGACCGACACATTCGGGACAGAAATTGACAATGTTCCTAAGAAGCTACAACATGATCTGGGTCTCTGGTTAGACACTGACAATTATAACTTGATAAGATGCGGAGGACGCTTACAACATGCTGACATAGATCTGGAAGCAAAAAATCCAATATTGCTCCCTCGTCACCACATAGTAAGCAAACTAATTGTGTTACATATACACAAATACTGCACTCTGCATGGTGGGGTATTAGATACTCTCACAGAATTAAGACAACAGTACTGGCTACCCCAAGGTAGACAGACAGTAAAATCCATAATCAAATCCTGTGTTGTATGCCGGAGATACGATGCCAGAGTGTGTCCATATCCTGGCCCTCCTCCACTTCCGAAGGAACGAGTCGTACATATTCATCCTTTTGAGACAACAGGAGTAGATTTCACAGGAGCACTAACACTGACAGGCACTAAAGACAAGAAACCAGTAAAGGCCTATATCTGTCTTTTTACTTGTGCCACAACAAGGGCAGTCCATCTAGAAGTGAGTGCCGAAGCATTCTTACAGGCTTTCCGCAGGTTTGCTTCACGTAGATCTTGTCCCAAGTTAATGATTTCAGACAATGGGTCCAACTTGGTGGCAGGAGAAGCATGCCTGAGGAAAATCTGGACACACCCCAAGGTACGCACAGCCCTAACTCAACGGCAGTGCTATTGGAAATTCATACCTCCCAGAGCACCATGGCATGGAGGCTTCTATGAACGGATGGTTGGTACGGTGAAACGGTCTTTACGGAAAACCCTACACCGCCAAAAGATTGACCTTCAGGAGCTTCAAACAGTAATCATAGAAATAGAAGCACGAGTTAACAACCGACCACTTACCTACCTCTCTGATGATGCTTTGCAGCGTGAACCATTAAGTCCAGCTCATTTGATGTATGGGAGACCTCTCAAAACACTTGTGTCCCTTACGGATGAGGAACCAGAGGATCCTTCATATGTCAAAGAGAGTGATTTGGTTCAACGTTTCAAACATCTTTCAGGGGTGATAAGTCGGTGGAATGACGTATGGACTCGTGAATACCTAACAGCTCTGAGGGAGTATCATTATGGGGCAAACAGTCCCTATAACAGAATTAACTTGAACCCTGGTGACATAGTTCTGGTGGATAGTGACGGACCACGCTCGGAGTGGCCTATAGGAGAAATAGTCTCTGTTCATCCAGACAGCCAGGGCATCTTGAGAATAGTGAAAGTAAAATGCAAAGGCAACACTACTCTCAAAACTTTAGAGAAATTAGTACCTTTAGAACTGGCCAGGAAAGAAGACGTACAACGACTTCCAGCACCCGATACGCCAGTACGGGACATACGTCCCCAACGGACTGCTGCACAACAATGTAAACTCAAATTAAAGCAGCACTATAATTCTGAGGGAGAAGAATAAAGTGATCGCAGTCCTTACCGGGACTTCGA
>NC_091227.1:9611305-9658805 GCF_040958095.1 Procambarus clarkii
ATAATAACAGAACGAGGGGACATGGGTGGAAACTGGAAACTCAGATGAGTCACAGAGATGTTAGGAAGTTTTCTTTTAGCGTGAGAGTAGTAGAAAAATGGAATGCACTTGGGGAACAGGTTGTGGAAGCAAATACTATTCATACTTTTAAAACTAGGTATGATAGGGAAATGGGACAGGAGTCATTGCTGTAAACAACCGATAGCTAGAAAGGCGGGATCCAAGAGTCAATGCTCGATCCTGCAAGCACATATAGGTGAGTACATATAGGTGAGTACACACACACACACACACACAAAAACAATAATGAATTGTGTGCGCGGCTTGCGTAAGTACTCAGGTGCCACCCGTGTCCCCTTGTACCTGTACCGCCTATGCTAAATGTCTTTATCTAAGCTGTCAATTCTTCTCTCTGGTGATCCTCCCCACCCCCCTCCCTCTCTCTCAGGGGCCGCCAGTATCACCCCGGAGAGAACCTCCGTGTTCTGTGAGGTTATCAGTCCATGGTTAAAGTCTGCCATGATTAACAGTCTGGTTACATTCCTGCGGGCGACAGGAACTGTGATCTCTAGTAATGGTTGTCTTCTCATTTATTGGAGGTTTATATATTATTACTACTATCTTTGGTTCTTCTCATAGTTCCTGTTACGTATGTGTGGGGGGGGAAGGGTAGGGGAAGGAGTGTAGGGTAGGGGGAGGAGTGTAGGGTGGGGGGGAGTGTACGGGGTGGAGAGTGTGAGTGTGGGGGGGGGGAAGAAGAGAGGTGGGGAGAGGGGAGAGGAGAGGGGAGAGGAGAGGGGGGAGGGGGAGAGAGAGGAGGGATAGAGGGAGGGAGCCCCAGCATACAAGAGTAAGCTTCCCTGCTTGTTCCAGCAAGTTTTCAGCCCCGCTCCTGTGCTAGGTAAGTCCACTACGGGCTCACCGTAGCCTGTGCTACTTGGAACGTTTTGTTCTCAGTAGCTGAAACTTAAACAGCAGCAGCAGCAGCAGCTTGCCCCAGCTGGTGGGGACGGGCGCGGCAGGAATACATGTACTGGAAGAGACAAGCCACCAACCCACAACCCAATGATGCTACTGGAGAGATAAACGGTCTAGACATTTCCCTCCGTGTGTAGCTCCCCTGCGCGCGTGCGCATCTCCCCTGCGCACTCCTGTTAACTAACCTGTCGTTTCTATTTGCAGTTGTGTCAGCTACTTTACTGTGTTCTTTAAGAGTAAGGTCTTCCGACATTACTCCCAAATCTTTTATATTGCTTTTTGTCTTTCAATAGTGCCGTTTGACTGCGTTTTAGGTGTAGTTTCCATATTGATATTCTAGTTTTCTCCATAGCGCAGTAGCTGGGTAAAAATCATTATTAAACATTAATTTATTTCCTGTGGCACATTGAAAGACCTGATTAAGATCTCACTGGAGGTTTGCAGTGTCCTATATTTGATCTACTCACAAATCCTAGTGTCATCTGCCAAAAATGATGCGGTACTATAGTTTATATCCTTATCTATGCCAGATATGAGATGAGAAAAATCATGATAAAGGGTATACCAGCCTCAGGACACATCTCAGAAGTCACGGTTTACTAACCCTACTGGACTACTGCACTACGTACTCGGACCACAAGCTTATTGAGGTGTAAACTAACATTAATAACATTAGTAGGCCCAAGAGAAACAACAAGCGAGAAGGGTTATTCAATAAATTCAATTGTAATAATAAAAGGATAGACTGGGAGAAAATAAACAGGGAACTTACAAACATCCAATGGGAAAATGATGTAAGTAATAAAAATCCTACACAAGGAATAGAAAAACTGTTTTTTGAAGCCTATGAAGTCTGTCTGAAACATGTTCCTTTGAGGAAAGCCAGAAAGAGGTCCAATGTAGAAAGAGAACGCAGACGACATTACAAAAGAAGGAGAAAATTAACGGAAATGCTGAAGCAGACGCGACTCTCCATACAAAGAAGAAATAATTTAAACAGGGAGATTGAAGAAATCGAACAGAGACTGAAGTATTCATATCAGACTGAAGAAAGGCGACTAGAACAGAAAACAATTTAGGAAATAAAAAAAAAAAAATAATTTCTTCACATATGCGAAATCAAAAGCAAAAACCACTGCCAGTATTGGACCTATTCGTACAAGTGAAGGTTCATACACGGAGGATGACAAAGAAATTAGTGAAATCCTAAAAAAGCAGTATGAGGACATGTTTAGCACTCCAATACACAGCATGAAAGTGGAAGATCCAGACAACTTCTTTATGCGGGATATCCAAACACCTGTAAATATAACTGATATCAACACGAGCGTGACAGATTTGGAAAGAGAAATTGACAATATGCTCTTGCACTCGGCCCCGGGTCCAGACTCATGGAATTCAATATTTATAAAGAAATGTAAAGTGCCAGTAGCACAGGCACTCAGTATAGTGTGGAGGAAGAGCTTGGACACGGGGGAGATACCAGATGCGCTTAAAGCAGCAGACATAGCCCCTCTACACAAGGGAGGGAGCAAAGCATTGGCAAAGAATTATAGACCAGTTGCACTAACGTCGCACAATAATAAAAGTATTTGAGTGATCAGGAGTCAGGTCACTAGTTTCAAGGAGACCAATGACCTCCACAACCCAGGCCAACATGGATTTAGAGCAGGAAGATTATGCCTCTCACAGCTACTTGACCATTACGACAAAATCACTGAGGCATTAGAAGAAAAATAGAATGTAGATGTTGTATACACAGATTTTGCAAGGGCATTCGATTTTTGTGACTATGGAGTGATAGCACACAAAATGAGGTCAATGGGAATAACTGGAAAAGTAGGACGCTGGATGCTCAGTTTTCTGTCGAATATAACACAAAGAGTAACAGTCAACCATATAAAATCGAGTCCAAACGCAGTTAAAAGCTCTGTACCTCAAGGTACAGTCCTTGCACCGCTGCTTTTCCTTATTCTCATATTAGATATAGACTCGAATACAAGTCACAGCTTCGTATCATCATTTACAGATGACACAAAAATCAACATGAAAATTACCTCTGCTGAAGACTTTTAAAACCTACAAGCAGATATAAATAAACTTTTCGACTGGGCATTAGAAAATAACATGATGTTTAACAGTGATAAATTCCAGGTACTCAGGTACGGTAAAAATGAGAACCTTAAACATAATACAGGGTACAAAACACAAATGTGCCCATAGTAGGAAAGCAGCATGTAAAGGATTTGAGAATAATGATGTCTGACGACCTAATGTTTAGGAAGCATAACCAAGCAAATATTGCGTCAGCCAGAAAAATGATAGGATGGATTACGAGAACTTTCAAATCCAGGGATCCCATCACAATGGTTGTACTCTTCAAATCACTTGTGCTGTCCCGTATTGAGTACTGCTCAGTACTCACTTCCCCTTTCAGAGCAGGAGAGATTGCTGAAATCGAGGGTGTACAGAGAACATATACGGCACGCATAGACGCGATAAAGCATCTAAATTATTGGGATCGTCTCAAAGCTCTCCAAATGTACTCACTAGAAAGACGATGGGAGAGATATAAAATAATATACACGTGGAAAATACTGGAAGGCCAGAACCCAAATCTACACAGTAGAATAACAACGTACTGGAGTGAACGATATGGAAGAAAATGCAGAATAGAACCAGTGAAGAGCAGAGGTGCCATAGGCACAATCAGAGAACATTGTGTAAACATCTGAGGTCCGCGGTTGTTCAACATATAGAAATAACATAAGCATAAGAACATAAGAAATATTGCCGGAATAACCGTGGACACCTTGAAGAGAAAACTAGATAGTACAAGGAGTGAACAGGGCCAACAACAGGGCTGTGGTGGGTATGTGGCCCTGCGGGCCGCTCCAAGCAACAGCCTGGTGGACCAAACTCTCACAAGTCAAGCCTGGCCTCGGGCCTGGCTTGGGGAGTAGAACTCCCAGAACCCCATCAAGCATGACTTTGAACCAGCCAGAGACAGCATACTCAAGCACTCCGGCCGGGGTGCACACTCCTAGAAGTCCATATTCGACAATAATGGCACAAAACCATTATCAAGCGCTCTAAACACTGTATGGAAGCGGAGCCTAGATACTGATTTCATCCCGACACACTTACATCATCACGGAACAAAGACTAAACAATAGTTTATATTCCGTTAGCACTAACATCGCACACAAATCTTTGAGGGCTAAGGAGTAGGACCACAAACCACATGGCATCTCTTTCAAACATGAGGTGCCAAACTGATAATGGTACATTAAGACATTAGTGTTTCCTAGGGTGAGATATTGCTGAACACTAACAGCCCCATTCAAAGCTGTAAAAGTTGCTGACCTAGAGAACCTGCTCTGACCTGACCAGGAGAACCTACCTCTGACCTGACCAGGAGAACCTGCTCTGACCTGACCAGGAGAACCTACCTCTGACCTGACCAGGAGAACCTGCTCTGACCTGACCAGGAGAACCTGACCTGACCTGACCAGGAGAACCTGCTCTGACCTGACCAGGAGAACCTGCTCTGACCTGACCAGGAGAACCTGCTCTGACCTGACCAGGAGAACCTGCTCTGACCTGACCAGGAGAACCTGCTCTGACCTGACCAGGAGAACCTGCTCTGACCTGACCAGGAGAACCTGCTCTGACCTGACCAGGAGAACCTGCTCTGACCTGACCAGGAGAACCTGCTCTGACCTGACCAGGAGAACCTGCTCTGACCTGACCAGGAGAACCTGCTCTGACCTGACCAGGAGAACCTGCTCTGACCTGACCAGGAGAACCTGCTCTGACCTGACCAGGAGAACCTGCTCTGACCTGACCAGGAGAACCTGCTCTGACCTGACCTGGAGAACGAGCAGAGAACTTTTTCATCTTGAGTCTACAACAAAATACAGTGTACTCCCTGGAAGGCAGAAGACACACGCGTCATAGCCTACAGCAAGAAAACGTAGTAGCCAGTCAATGTAAGACTACAATAAGTACTCTTAAGATATAATTAAACAAATATTATGGACCCAGCGCCACCTCTCCTAGCAACAGTCGCCGCCGCCACCTCACAGTACCTGAGGCGTGGCAACACTGACCAATCACAGTCACTTGACGGCCTGACGTCGGCAGTGTATGACTCGGTGTTCATCCTGACTCACACTTCAAACACTCCCCCCCCCCAGGTGTATGCTGCACCGTGGCTGGTGTTCCCCCTGGTGTATGCTGCACCGTGGCTGGTGCTCCCACTGGTGTATGCTGCACCGTGGCTGGTGCTCCCACTGGTGTATGCTGCACCGTGGCTGGTGCTCCCACTGGTGTATGCTGCACCGTGGCTGGTGTTCCCCCTGGTGTATGCTGCACCGTGGCTGGTGTTCCCCCTGGTGTATGCTGCACCGTGGCTGGTGTTCCCCCTGGTGTATGCTGCACCGTGGCTGGTGTTCCCCCTGGTGTATGCTGCACCGTGGCTGGTGTTCCCCCTGGTGTATGCTGCACCGTGGCTGGTGTTCCCCCTGGTGTATGCTGCACCGTGGCTGGTGCTCCCCCTGGTGTATGCTGCACCGTGGCTGGTGCTCCCACTGGTGTATGCTGCACCGTGGCTGGTGCTACCACTGGTGTATGCTGCACCGTGGCTGGTGCTCCCACTGGTGTATGCTGCACCGTGGCTGGTGCTCCCCCTGGTGTATGCTGCACCGTGGCTGGTGCTCCCCCTGGTGTATGCTGCACCGTGGCTGGTGTTCCCCCTGGTGTATGCTGCACCGTGGCTGGTGCTCCCCCTGGTGTATGCTGCACCGTGGCTGGTGCTCCCACTGGTGTATGCTGCACCGTGGCTGGTGCTCCCACTGGTGTATGCTGCACCGTGGCTGGTGCTCCCCCTGGTGTATGCTGCACCGTGGCTGGTGCTCCCCCTGGTGTATGCTGCACCGTGGCTTGTGCTCCCCCTGGTGTATGCTGCACCGTGGCTGGTGTTCCCCCTGGTGTATGCTGCACCGTGGCTGGTGCTTCCCCTGGTGTATGCTGCACCGTGGCTGGTGCTCCCCCTGGTGTATGCTGCACCGTGGCTGGTGTTCCCACTGGTGTATGCTGCACCGTGGCTGGTGTTCCCCCTGGTGTATGCTGCACCGTGGCTGGTGCTCCCCCTGGTGTATGCTGCACCGTGGCTGGTGCTCCCACTGGTGTATGCTGCACCGTGGCTGGTGCTCCCCCTGGTGTATGCTGCACCGTGGCTGGTGTTCCCACTGGTGTATGCTGCACCGTGGCTGGTGTTCCCCCTGGTGTATGCTGCACCGTGGCTGGTGCTCCCCCTGGTGTATGCTGCACCGAGGCTGGTGCTCCCACTGGTGTATGCGGCACCGTGGCTGGTGCTCCCACTGGTGTATGCTGCACCGTGGCTGGTGTTCCCACTGGTGTATGCTGCAGCATGGCTGGTGTTCCCACTGGTGTATGCTGCACCGTGACTGGTGCTCCCACTGGTGTATGCTGCACCGTGGCTGGTGTTCCCACTGGTGTATGCTGCACCGTGGCTGGTGCTCCCACTGGTGTATGCTGCACCGTGGCTGGTGCTCCCACTGGTGTATGCTGCACCGTGGCTGGTGTTCACACTGGTGTATGCTGCACCGTGGCTGGTGCTCCCACTGGTGTATGCTGCACCGTGACTGGTGCTCCCACTGGTGTATGCTGCACCGTGGCTGGTGTTCCCACTGGTGTATGCTGCACCGTGGCTGGTGCTCCCACTGGTGTATGCTGCACCGTGGCTGGTGTTCCCACTGATGTATGCTGCACCGTGGCTGGTGTTCCCACTGGTGTATGCTGCACCGTGGCTGGTGCTCCCACTGGTGTATGCTGCACCGTGGCTGGTGCTCCCACTGGTGTATGCTGCACCGTGGCTGGTGCTCCCACTGGTGTATGCTGCACCGTGGCTGGTGCTCCCACTGGTGTATGCTGCACCGTGGCTGGTGTTCCCACTGGTGTATGCTGCACCGTGGCTGGCGCTCCCACTGGTGTATGCTGCACCGTGGCTGGTGCTCACACTGGTGTATGCTGCACCGTGGCTGGTGCTCACACTGGTGTATGCTGCACCGTGGCTGGTGCTCCCCCTGGTGTATGCTGCACCGTGGCTGGTGCTCCCCCTGGTGTATGCTGCACCGTGGCTGGTGCTCCCACTGGTGTATGCTGCACCGTGGCTGGTGCTCCCACTGGTGTATGCTGCACCGTGGCTGGTGCTCCCCCTGGTGTATGCTGCACCGTGGCTGGTGCTCCCACTGGTGTATGCTGCACCGTGGCTGGTGCTCCCACTGGTGTATGCTGCACCGTGGCTGGTGCTCACACTGGTGTATGCTGCACCGTGGCTGGTGCTCCCACTGGTGTATGCTGCACCGTGGCTGGTGCTCCCCCTGGTGTATGCTGCACCGTGGCTGGTGCTCCCACTGGTGTATGCTGCACCGTGGCTGGTGCTCCCACTGGTGTATGCTGTACATAAATGTATATTTTATATATTCCTGCATATAACACCTTTATACCTCGCGTTGGTGTTTGAGGGTTCAGTGCTATTATGGGAATACTTGACAACAGTTTATTTTGACCCAGTCAGTGTCCCTGTTGTTAAAGTTGTATAAAGTAAATGCTCCCTCCTCCTGCACATGTGTTTTGGACACGCTAAATTATTGTTATTGTTTACAGTGAGGGTGTTGCGGGGAGTGGGCTGTGTGCTGGGTCTCTAGAGAGGGTCAGGAAGTGGCGAGGACACTGCAATGTTATCTATCATCTTCTACTCCAAATTTCGAAGATCAAAGTCTCCCAGGAGGATATTGTGATTTTTAGGTTTCTAGGCAGTTCTTAATATTTCTTATCTGTTCAGCAAAGGCTGTGGCACCGGAGTGTTTGTATTTGAGAATAATTACTGCGTGTTTGTTTTCTTTGATACCTAATGTCTTAACTACAACCTTCAGTGATCTTAATTCTGAGCAAGTGAGGGAGTAGGTGCACATTCAGGTCAAACCTTTAAGAAACGTCTGGAAAGGTATTTTGAGACTATTTAGGTAAACTAAACTCATATTACCTGGACGCCACATGATGCTGTGTGACAAGGTGGGGTGGAGGGAGGTGATGTAGGATTAACAGGGGGGGGGAGGAAGGAGTAACAGGGGGGGGGAGGAAGGAGTAACAGGGGGGGGAAGGAGTAACGGAGGTGGGGGGGGAGGTAGGAGTAACAGGGGGGCGGAGGTAGGAATAACAAGAGGGAGTAAAGATTAGGTAGAAAACATTCCGTTATACTCTCGTGATCTGTACTGAGACAGCCTGGCCACCAGTGGAGACACTCCCACTCCTTCCCCAGCCTCGCCACACACTTAATGTCCCACAATTTTGGTGTTTCGATTAGAATAAAGTTCAAGTATGTTTATTGAGACAAAATATATTTCAAAGGGATAGAGTAGCTTAGGCTATTTCTACCCCCCCAAAATTAGAGTAAAAAACCCCGCAACACTGAACGCTTCCCGGACTAGTGAACACTGGGCCCGATGTGTTGCCAAGTCTGGACGCTTCTGGTAACACTAAACCACTTTAAACTGGACGGTCGTCAACTGGTGACAAGTGAGTGACTGTCCCGTTGTGAGCCAGCCAGGCCGGAGACGGCCTGGCTGTCCTGAGGTGGTGTTCTGGGCGCCCACCAACACTTGTTAACTAATTATTCTAGTTACGCAACACTCATATATTCTGCCCTAATTTGATGCCTATCGCGAATGGCTTTGCAAGCTCCAATTTAGAACAAAAATGTTGCCCGTTAACATTTCAACGGGAAAAATTTAAATTATTAAACTGAAAGCAACTTTGTTTAAATGCAAATTTGATACAAAATAAATGTAAATAAAATAAATTGGCATCATATTAGCGAGGCGCTACCACCGCGGTGCAGAGGCTTGGCACCGCGGTGCAGAGGCTTGGCACCGCGGTGCTGAGGCTTGGCACCGCGGTGCTGAGGCTTGGCACCGCGGTGCTGCGGCTTGGCACCGCGGTGCTGAGGCTTGGCACCGCGGTGCTGAGGCTTGGCACCGCGATGCGGAGGCTTGGCACCGCGGTGCGGAGGCTTGGCACCGCGGTGCGGAGGCTTGGCACCGCGGAGCGGAGGCTTGGCACCGCGGAGCGGAGGCTTGGCACCGCGGAGCGGAGGCTTGGCACCGCGGAGCGGACGGTTGGCACCGCGGAGCGGACGGTTGGCACCGCGGAGCGGACGGTTGGCACCGCGGAGCGGACGGTTGGCACCGCAGAGCGGACGGTTGGCACCGCGGAGCGGACGGTTGGCACCGCGGAGCGGACGGTTGGCACCGCGGAGCGGACGGTTGGCACCGCGGAGCGGACGGTTGGCACCGCAGAGCGGACGGTTGGCACCGCAGAGCGGACGGTTGGCACCGCAGAGCGGACGGTTGGCACCGCGGAGCGGACGGTTGGCACCGCGGAGCGGAGGGTTGGCACCGCGGAGCGGACGGTTGGCACCGCGGAGCGGACGGTTGGCACCGCAGAGCGGACGGTTGGCACCGCGGAGCGGACGGTTGGCACCGCAGAGCGGACGGTTGGCACCGCGGAGCGGACGGTTGGCACCGCAGAGCGGACGGTTGGCACCGCGGAGCGGAGGGTTGGCACCGCGGAGCGGACGGTTGGCACCGCGGAGCGGAGGGTTGGCACCGCGGAGCGGAGGGTTGGCACCGCGGTGCCACGCCTCTTTATTATCACACAAGTGTGTCCAAAGACAATAATAAATAAACGTGTCTGAATTATTACAAAACAACTGGGAAACAAAAAATGCCAACTTGACAATGACATGACAGGCTGCCAAAAGTTCTCAGGGATACTGCCATCACTGAGTGGAATATTATATTTGTAATTACTCTCATATTATGTATTATAAGTTAGAAACATTTGTGATTTCTGGGCGGGGTGGCGTGACCTAGTGTTGTTGTTTAAGATTCGCTACTTGGAACTTTTCCAAGCAGCACGGGCTATGGTGAGCCCGTGGTAGGCGGCGTGGCGTGAGCGAGTGGGCGGCTCCAGCGGCGTGAGACACCTTCCCCCACACACGTCAACACCCCCCCCCCCCCACAGCACAAACAACACTCGAGAATTCATTAACTTGTCATCTGCATAAGTTTAGAGTCTCGTGAGGAGTGTAATGAGAGGAACAACACCAGTCCTGGGAGGGAAGTTGGTCGTCAGGCGTCACCCTCGCCTCACTACAGTCACCTCGCCTCTAACTTCTCAATATTGTTGTCGCTAATGTATCCTTATGTGTGTGTGTGTGGAGAGGGAGGGGGGGGGGGGAGAGGGAGGGGGGAGAGAGACCGAGAGGGGGGAGAGAGAGACCGAGAGGGGGGAGAGAGAGAGACCGAGAGGGGGGAGAGAGAGAGACCGAGAGGGGGGAGAGAGAGACCGAGAGGGGAGAGAGAGACCGAGAGAGAGTGATCAGGCAGGTCCCAGCACTAGCAGTGTTACAACAGGTCCCAGCACTAGCTGTGTTGTAGCAGGTCCCAGCACTAGCAGTGTTGCAGCAGGTCCCAGCACTAGCAGTGTTGTAGCAGGTCCCAGCACTAGCAGTGTTACAGCAGGTCCCAGCACTAGCAGTGTTGTAGCAGGTCCCAGCACTAGCAGTGTTGCAGCAGGTCCCAGCACTAGCAGTGTTGCAGCAGGTCCCAGCACTAGCAGTGTTGCAGCAGGTCCCAGCACTATTAGTGTTGCAGCAGGTCCCAGCACTAGCAGTGTTGCAGCAGGTCCCAGCACTAGCAGTGTTGCAGCAGGTCCCAGCATTAGCAGTGTTGCAGCAGGTCCCAGCACTAGCAGTGTTACAACAGGTCCCAGCACTAGCAGTGTTACAACAGGTCCCAGCACTAGCAGTGTTACAACAGGTCCCAGCACTAGCAGTGTTACAACAGGTCCCAGCACTAGCAGTGTTGCAGCAGGTCCCAGCACTAGCAGTGTTACAACAGGTCCCAGCACTAGCAGTGTTGCAGCAGGTCCCAGCACTAGCAGTGTTGCAGCAGGTCTCAGCACTAGCAGTGTTGCAGCAGGTCCCAGTAACAACAATGGAGCAGTAGAGAGGAGTGAGGCAGCAGACAGGGAGAGTAAGGAGCAGCAACACTACCAGCAACATCTGGACAGCATCAGACACCACCACCGGAGCACCAGTCACAGACCTTGGCCTCACTCTCGTCTCTTAACCCACTCCACCACCTACCTACCTTGTGTTGGTTCCGGGAATCAATGTTCTCGCGGCTGTGTCACTGACCACGCCTTCTGGTTGATAGTCTGATCAACTAGGCTGTTAGACGTCAATGCTCGCAACCTGACGAATGGATCACAGCCCAGTTGATCATATATCGTTTGGTGGTGTTTATCAAATTCTCTTTGAACACCTTGAGAGATCGGCTAGTTATGTTTAGAGGAAGAGTGTTGAAAAGTCTTGGGCCCCTGATGTTGATAAGAGTCGTCTCTCGGCGTACATAGTGTACCTCTGCTTTACAACGGGGGCATTTTGCACATCCTGCCATACCTCCTGGTCTTATGTGATATTTTTCGTGCGCAAATGTGGAACCAGTCTAATATTTTCCGTGTAAATAATTATTTCTTTCTCTCGCCTGCGCTCATGAGAATTCAGTTTATTAAAAACGCTTAAAATATATACATTTAAATCGTTTATACAACTGACTTTGCAAAAGATCTCTGCACGTTCTCCAGGTTAGAAAATTCTCCAGTTTAGAATGAGGCTATGAGTGTGCAACAGTACAGAATTCCATTCTTAGAGAGCACTAACTTCTTAAAAAGTATCATTGGTCTGGCATCTCTTGTGTGAAAGGTTCTTGTTATCCAACCTGTCATTTTCCTTGTAGTTGTGACAGCTACTTTATTGTGTTCCATAAAAGTCAGATCTTCCAACATAATTACTCCCAAATCTTTGGTTTTCCTTTCTATTGAGTGATTTGGCTGCGTAACACTTCTTCACTTAATGCTGAAAGTGTCGTCGACAGGTATGACGTAAAGAGATCTTCCAAGTGCCATGTTGTCTGACTAAATTAATACAATAATATACAGATAATGTTAACCCTAGTATCAACCTTATTACATAAGTTTGTGCATTCTAGTATAAAACACTATAACAGCCCCTAAAAGGAAAGTATATATAGTAACTATGTGGTTGAGAAGACCAATATATCGTGATGGTCCCCCAGAAAGTTGACTTTTTTATTATTGAATTTGGACAAACCTGAAACATTTGTATTAGCAACATATATTTAAGACATAACGTAACTTAACCTCTCCTAGCAATTCTAGGCCTAATACACGCTATCTTAGGTTTAATATAGTACAAATATGTGCTATACTAGGCTAAGGAATATGCAAGTTTAGTTTTTAGGTTTATTTTTTTTCGGATTCCATAAAAATAAAGAGTACACAAGGTGGTTGACTGGCGGTCCATCACTACATATTGATATGTTTAACACATCTCTAACCCTGTCCATGGAGGACAGAAGAAAATGTATATATGCTGGTTAGCATTGTAAATGTGTGGCCACGTCTGTGGTAGAAAATAATAATAATAAAAAAGGAGCTACATATTGGTACTTTCAACCCAGTAGTTACAACAAATTGCAACCAGTTCAGGAGGTTGAGTACAACGAGGCAGTACTTCGTGGGCGAGTATGGCTAACACTGTTACACTACCATTACGGCGCCGGTCGGCCGAGCGGACAGCACGCTGGACTCGAGAAACAATGGGCAGAGTTTCTTTCACCCTATGCCCCTGTTACCTAGCAGTAAAATAGGTACCTGTGTGTTAGTCAGCTGTCACGGGCTGCTTCCTGGGGGTGGAGGCCTGGTCGAAAACCGGGCCGCGGGGACACTATTTAAAAAAAAAAAAAAAAAAAAATCATCTCAAGATAAGATCTCATCTCAAGAAGATAACCCTGGGCGTTTAGGCACTCCCATGTTGATGTAAAACATGGCAACGTAATACTGATTGTTTGTGTCTCTCCCGCTCTCCCACGCCTATCCCAGATAATATCACGTGAAGCTCCTTACCTCTCCCCAGCCCCGCACCTCACCCCACCTCCTTACTTTCCCCCCAGCTCCTTAACCTCCCTCAACCTCCTCACCGGCGTCGTTGCCTCTGTGGCGTTTTTAAGTTGCCACAGAGCCAAAGTAGCGGAAGGAAGACCCACTGCGATATGGTACAAACAAGCCACTGGATACTACTCCTTCATGCCTGACAAAAATATATCCAGAGACATTACAGTAACCATACACAGACTCAGACTTGGTTACAAGTGCTGCTGGGAGGTAATAAACCCAATAGTTAAAGAGTGTCATATCTGTGGAACAGAAGCAGCGGCGCCACTATTACACTACTTACTGGAATGTGAAGCTACTGAAGCTCTGCGCATCAAACTCAACATTAATCCAACGACAGCAGCTGCATTAGATGCACATTCCTCAGCCACTACAATGATTAGAAAAACCGTTAAAGAATGGGACTCACTAGTGAACATTCTGCACCTACATCCGCCACCAAGATAATGTTATTAAAACACGACTAAAACAGAAGCGAAAAAGAAACAGGGAAAAAGGAGGAAACCCCACCGCCATTTAAAACTTTGACCCAAATATCAGGGTAACAAAATTATCGCGAATAACCGAACTCGATTACGGGCTCACCATAGCCCGTGCTACATGGACATTTCGTTCCGAGTAGCTAAATCTAAAACAACAACAACAATCCTCACCTCCCCCCCGGACATCATGACCACCAGTGACCAGTGGGCGCCATACCTGCCCGCCTCAGCCCGGGGTATCGACGGCCCGCCTTACAACTTCACCAACTCCACGCAATATCGCGACGGGTTCCCTCGCCTCCGTTTTGGTGTGATATCGCTTAACGATTTCCTGTATCGTTTACGGATAAAAGTTGGTTGAGGTGTGGCCGTCCTCCGAACCTGGTGGCGAGGTAGAGGGGAGAAATGTGGACCTGACGGAGGACGGTAGCAAGCAAGGAGGAAGATGGAGGGAAAGGAACAGCTCCGTAGGAAGGGTGTGGTAAGCAGACCAGTTTAAATGAAGATCCCTCGGTCCATTTTAATCTTGTTTACTGCCATACGCCCAAGTAAGTCCTAAACTCCCACTACACCACCACCATCTTCTACATCACTTGTGGCTTACACAACCAACTACAACCTCCACCCCTCCATGTACAGCTGCACCAACGCCCACACCAACTTCCACCCCCCCCCTGTACAGCTGCACCAACGCCCACACCAGCCTCCACCCCCCTGTACAGCTGCACCAACGCCCACACCAACCTCCACCCCTGTACAGCTGCACCAACGCCCACACCAACCTCCACCCCTGTACAGCTGCACCAACGCCCACACCAACCTTCACCCCTGTACAGCTGCACCAACGCCCACACCAACCTCCACCCCTGTACAGCTGCACCAACGCCCACACCAACCTTCACCCCTGTACAGCTGCACCAACGCCCACACCAACCTCCACCCCCCTGTACAGCTGCACCAACGCCCACACCAACCTCCACCCCTGTACAGCTGCACCAACGCCCACACCAACCTCCACCCCTGTACAGCTGCACCAACGCCCACACCAACCTTCACCCCTGTACAGCTGCACCAACGCCCACACCAACCTCCACCCCTGTACAGCTGCACCAACGCCCACACCAACCTCCACCCCTGTACAGCTGCACCAACGCCCACACCAACCTCCACCCCTGTACAGCTGCACCAACGCCCACACCAACCTCCACCCCTGTACAGCTGCACCAACGCCCACACCAACCTTCACCCCTGTACAGCTGCACCAACGCCCACACCAACCTCCACCCCTGTACAGCTGCACCAACGCCCACACCAGCCTCCACCCCTGTACAGCTGCACCAACGCCCACACCAACCTCCACCCCTGTACAGCTGCACCAACGCCCACACCTATTCACTTTAACACACATTGTCCCACCAAGAAACACCCACACACTGCTCTACTGCCATCTTACTGCTCTTACAGTGTTGCAGTAGATATATAAAAACACCCGAGTCAGTTGTGCTTGGTTATTCAACTGTAAGGTTAAAACATTACAAAAGAAGACGTTTATTGGCATTTGATTTACGCTGACGCTCTGATGGCAGCAAGACAAGAGGCAACCGGTCGCTGGAGCCACTGAGACGCAAGAGGCAACCGGTCGCTGGAGCCACTGAGACGCAAGAGGCAACCGGTCGCTGGAGCCACTGAGACGCAAGAGGCAACCGGTCGCTGGAGCCACTGAGACGCAAGAGGCAACCGGTCGCTGGAGCCACTGAGACGCAAGAGGCAACCGGTCGCTGGAGCCACTGAGACGCAAGAGGCAACCGGTCGCTGGAGCCACTGAGACGCAAGAGGCAACCGGTCGCTGGAGCCACTGAGACGCAAGAGGCAACCGGTCGCTGGAGCCACTGAGACGCAAGAGGCAACCGGTCGCTGGAGCCACTGAGACGCAAGAGGCAACCGGTCGCTGGAGCCACTGAGACGCAAGAGGCAACCGGTCGCTGGAGCCACTGAGACGCAAGAGGCAACCGGTCGCTGGAGCCACTGAGACGCAAGAGGCAACCGGTCGCTGGAGCCACTGAGACGCAAGAGGCAACAGGTCGCTGGAGCCACTGAGACGCAAGAGGCAACAGGTCGCTGGAGCCACTGAGACGCAAGAGGCAACAGGTCGCTGGAGCCACTGAGACGCAAGAGGCAACCGGTCGCTGAAGCCACTGAGACGCAAGACGCAACAGGTCGCTGGAGCCACTGAGACGCAAGACGCAACAGGTCGCTGGAGCCACTGAGACACAAGGCCTTCTGGTATTGTCCATGTACATGTTATGTGATCTCTCTCTCTCTCTTCTTTCCAGGGTACATTTTGAGTCCTTTGAGACAGCTCAAATAATTTAGGTATTGTATCGTGTTTATGCGTGCTGTATATGTTCTGTCTTCCTTCTACTTCAGAAACTCTCCCGTTTTGAAAGGGGAAGCGAGTACCCGGCAGTACTCGCGGCAAAAAGAGCAAGTGACTGGAAAAGTGGTGGGATTTTAGCGGTATCTCTGTATTAGAAGGTTGTCATAGTTTACCCTTATGTTCCAGGCTGCTGCCATGTTTTGTTATGCTCGTTAATCGTTAGGACGTCCCACAGAATTACTCCCTTTCCATGTCGTTTACCGTAGTTATGTCGCGATGGCTCACAGCAATCATGGTTCTTTGCTGGAATGAACGCTTGTAAAGGCTTAAAGGCAATCTCTTCCGCTTATATGGGATCCTTTAAGAAATACACAAAATGACTCCTAGTGTGGGAACGGCACCCGCAGCCGCCATCTATTGTGTCCACTCGTACGAGAGTGGACGCAAGAGCCGGACGGGCTGGCTGTGTACTTTACGACTAAGGAAACACTTTTCTATACTTTTTCCATCAAAATTCCACCATTCATGCTAATGCAAATATAAAAAAAAAAAACACGCCGACTTCTATTCCGTGTAATTTCGGGCAATGCTTTCGGAATTTTAAAATACTATTCTATATTGAAGGTGGACTGCGGCCCGGGTAAAGTGAGCCAAGTTGGCCGAGGAGAACAGCGCTCCAGAGTGGCCGACGCCTTCCACTTTAAACTGCACCTTCCACACTTTATACCGCAGCTGCTGCACGATAGTCGCTCATATATTGGTCTAATGTAAATATGATATTTGAGATAATTACAGACTGCGGAGAAAATATCTTGCATTTTTAACTGGAAAGAGTACCGAATCCCTTAGTTTTAGCGGTGAGGGCAGTATCAGGCCGTCACCGTTGTCTGTTACCTTACCTTGCGTTGGTTCCGGGATCAACGTTCCCGCGGCCCGGTCTCAGACGAGGCCTGGTTGATGGGAGCTGCTCGCAGCCTGAAGTATGACCCGCAGACCGCAAAGTAACCACAAGGTTGGTCTCTTGGCCTCTCCTGAGTTGTATGTGGTTCTTGCTTGCAGCCTTAGCTCTTTCGCTTTTATTTCTCCATATACCTTCCTTGTTGTTCTTGGCACAGCGTTCATGTTGTTCTATGATTTGTTTTTTCGCCTAGTAGAGGTATCTACCACAAGAGGTCAGAGGCAGTGGTAGTAGAATGATCACAATCAAATATGCTCAAGTGCTTCTCTGAATCTTGATGAAAATGATCAATGATCAACATGCATGATGCACGATACATGTTTGCAATAATGATGAATGTTGAGACTGACGATGGAGATAGAGGATGTTGATTAGTGATGAAAATATGTTGAGGAAATTGAAGTTAGTGTCGTCGGAGCACTAATCAACCCGGATTTGTACTATTCTAAATTCATTATTTTTGTGTTACGATTTTTTATTAATAATTTATCATTACTAAGTTTCAGCGAGTGATTTTCATACAAAAATTTAACACATTGTATACCTACTTTTGCGTGGCTTACATCTGTCTTCGCCCGGGACGCGTTTATACTCGACCTTCTACGTGAAAACAACACGTTTCTGCTCATAGAATAAAATAACACAAAATTGTTTGTTTCCTGCTGGTTCAAACTTGACAAAAAACTTTTTCGCCATAAATTTTCCGGCTTTAATTACAGGATTACACGGCCACCTGAACTAAAACATCGAAAGAATTGAAATAAAGAATTTCTCGCCGATATTACTTGTTTGAAATGGCTAAATTCTAATGTTTTCTTTGTACAATTTTATGAACATTTTCACCAATTTGATTTAGAAGACTGTTGTCGCCTCGCGAGATGTAAGAGCTTCGTCAACACCCATATTATAGGATCCAGTAAGAACAATAACAAGACTAATATACTATTGAAGGCAGTACTTATTGCATCAATTAGGGATCCAATTGTTTCAAAGCTGTCTAAATATGAGCTAATGAGATCACTGCGAGGTCACAAGTGGTGACCTCAGCAGCAGAGCGGTGACTGGTGAAGTAACATCACCAAGCCTCAAAAGTGATAGGCTATTTTAAATCCACTGTCTATCACGCATTTTGCAATTGTTTCTGAAGATGCAGAAAACTGCACGAAAGAACTGGCGTGCGTGCGTGCGTTGGTGTCATTATATAGCCAGCCATCATGTCATCACTTCCGATATTATGGTCATTCATCAAACACTTGAGTCGTTGCTCACTTCCGCTGGTTCTTTCCTCAAATGTCTTGTCACGACGGCCTGGTTACCCGTGACCAAGTGAAGAAATCGTAGTTAGGTGCTGCCTACGCTTAGCTCACTAGGCCCACTAGGCTCGCCAGGCTCGCCAGGCTGGTCTTGGTCGGGAGTGCCACTCTGAAGCCACCTGGGTGTCTCGTGCACCTCACATCAACGCACCAAACTCGGCACCGTACAAGGTATGATCCTCTGTCCTGCCGAACAGTGAATGCCACCATTATCAGCACGCTAATAAGACCCAATTGAATTCCTTAGATTAGGCAAAACTGTAATTAATGTCAATAAAGATAATATTAATCGTAGAAGGGAAGGAGGACCCAACCTGCCGTCCTGGTGGACCTGCCCCACCATCACTGCCGTGGCCGCCTCTGCTCCTCCTACATTTATACAATTTGACATTTTTTCCATCCCTATTTCCCTCCCAATTAAACCTTTTCTATCACTTTTCCTCCTACTCCAGCTCGCTCTCCCCCTCTCTTTAACACACAATAAAATGCTCCATCAGCACCAAATACATCGTTTAATTGTTGGTATTTTAATAGGTGAACGTTGTGAAAACTGTGGGGGAGGGGGGATGGGGCGAGGGGGGGGGGGAGGGGGGTGCTCCGCTGGCGGGTTATCATGCTCAACCACTGCTCATCATCATGCTCAACCACTGCTCATCATCATGCTCAACCACTGCTCATCATCATGCTCAACCACTGCTCATCATCATGCTCAACCACTGCTCATCATCATGCTCAACCACTGCTCATCATCATGCTCAACCACTGCTCATCATCGTGCTCAACCACTGCTCATCATCATGCTCAACCAGTGCTCATCAACTTCATCCATCGTTACTACAATTACTCTCATTCAAATATGCACAACACTCTAGATAGAAAATGCACATTAAATATTTTATGATATACATTTTCAAATGGAAAAGTCAAATAAACTGAATTAACAAATATGGAATGAACTATCGCAGCAAACAATGGATTCGCAACTCTCTCGGATATTTGGTTTTAACGATAAAAGATTATATATATTGTGTACTGGTGCTGTGTGGGGTACCACCATAGTGGTGCTGTGTGGGGTACCACTGTGCTGGCCAGCGTCAGGCACCATAGTGGTGGTGTGAGGGTACCACTGTGTTGGCCAGCGTCAAGCACCATAGTGGTGGTGGTGTGAGGGTACCACTGTGTTGGCCAGCGTCAAGCACCATAGTGGTGGTGGTGTGAGGGTACCACTGTGTTGGCCAGCGTCAGGCACCATAGTGGTGGTGGTGGTGTGAGGGTACCACTGTGCTGGCCAGCGTCAAGCACCATAGTGGTGGTGGTGTGAGGGTACCACTGTGCTGGCCAGCGTCAAGCACCATAGTGGTGGTGGTGGTGTGAGGGTACCACTGTGCTGGCCAGCGTCAAGCACCATAGTGGTGGTGGTGTGAGGGTACCACTGTGCTGGCCAGCGTCAAGCACCATAGTGGTGGTGGTGGTGTGAGGGTACCACTGTGTTGGCCAGCGTCAGGCACCATAGTGGTGGTGGTGGTGTGAGGGTACCACTGTGCTGGCCAGCGTCAAGCACCATAGTGGTGGTGGTGGTGTGAGGGTACCACTGTGCTGGCCAGCGTCAAGCACCATAGTGGTGGTGGTGGTGTGAGGGTACCACTGTGTTGGCCAGCGTCAGGCACCATAGTGGTGGTGGTGTGAGGGTACCACTGTGTTGGCCAGCGTCAAGCACCATAGTGGTGGTGGTGTGAGGGTACCACTGTGCTGGCCAGCGTCAAGCATCATAGTGGTGGTGGTGTGAGGGTACCACTGTGTTGGCCAGCGTCAAGCACCATACTGGTGGTGGTGTGAGGGTACCACTGTGCTGACCAGCGTCAAGCACCATACTGGTGGTGGTGTGAGGGTACCACTGTGCTGGCCAGCGTCAGGCACCATAGTGGTGGTGTGAGGGTACCACTGTGCTGGCCAGCGTCAAGCACCATTATGGTGGTGGTGGTGTGAGGGTACCACTGTGCTGGCCAGCGTCAAGCACCATAGTGGTGGTGGTGTGAGGGTACCAGTGTGCTGGCCAGCGTCAAGCACCATAGTGGTGGTGGTGTGAGGGTACCACTGTGTTGGCCAGCGTCAAGCACCATTATGGTGGTGGTGGTGGTGTGAGGGTACCACTGTGTTGGCCAGCGTCAAGCACCATAGTGGTGGTGGTGGTGTGAGGGTACCACTGTGCTGGCCAGCGTCAAGCACCATAGTGGTGGTGGTGGTGTGAGGGTACCACTGTGTTGGCCAGCGTCAAGCACCATAGTGGTGGTGGTGGTGTGAGGGTACCACTGTGCTGGCCAGCGTCAAGCACCATAGTGGTGGTGGTGGTGTGAGGGTACCACTGTGCTGGCCAGCGTCAAGCACCATAGTGGTGGTGGTGTGAGGGTACCACTGTGTTGGCCAGCGTCAAGCACCATAGTGGTGGTGGTGTGAGGGTACCACTGTGCTGGCCAGCGTCAAGCACCATAGTGGTGGTGGTGGTGTGAGGGTACCACTGTGTTGGCCAGCGTCAAGCACCATAGTGGTGGTGGTGGTGTGAGGGTACCACTGTGCTGGCCAGCGTCAAGCACCATAGTGGTGGTGTTGTGAGGGTACCACTGTGTTGGCCAGCGTCAAGCACCATAGTGGTGGTGGTGTGAGGGTACCACTGTGCTGGCCAGCGTCAAGCACCATAGTGGTGGTGGTGGTGTGAGGGTACCACTGTGTTGGCCAGCGTCAGGCACCATAGTGGTGGTGGTGGTGTGAGGGTACCACTGTGCTGGCCAGCGTCAAGCACCATAGTGGTGGTGGTGGTGTGAGGGTACCACTGTGCTGGCCAGCGTCAAGCACCATAGTGGTGGTGGTGGTGTGAGGGTACCACTGTGTTGGCCAGCGTCAGGCACCATAGTGGTGGTGGTGTGAGGGTACCACTGTGTTGGCCAGCGTCAAGCACCATAGTGGTGGTGGTGTGAGGGTACCACTGTGCTGGCCAGCGTCAAGCATCATAGTGGTGGTGGTGTGAGGGTACCACTGTGTTGGCCAGCGTCAAGCACCATACTGGTGGTGGTGTGAGGGTACCACTGTGCTGGCCAGCGTCAGGCACCATAGTGGTGGTGTGAGGGTACCACTGTGCTGGCCAGCGTCAAGCACCATTATGGTGGTGGTGGTGTGAGGGTACCACTGTGCTGGCCAGCGTCAAGCACCATAGTGGTGGTGGTGTGAGGGTACCAGTGTGCTGGCCAGCGTCAAGCACCATAGTGGTGGTGGTGGTGTGAGGGTACCACTGTGTTGGCCAGCGTCAAGCACCATTATGGTGGTGGTGGTGGTGTGAGGGTACCACTGTGTTGGCCAGCGTCAAGCACCATAGTGGTGGTGGTGGTGTGAGGGTACCAGTGTGCTGGCCAGCGTCAAGCACCATAGTGGTGGTGGTGGTGTGAGGGTACCACTGTGTTGGCCAGCGTCAAGCACCATAGTGGTGGTGGTGGTGTGAGGGTACCACTGTGCTGGCCAGCGTCAAGCACCATAGTGGTGGTGTGAGGGTACCACTGTGCTGGCCAGCGTCAAGCACCATAGTGGTGGTGGTGTGAGGGTACCACTGTGTTGGCCAGCGTCAAGCACCATAGTGGTGGTGGTGTGAGGGTACCACTGTGCTGGCCAGCGTCAAGCACCATAGTGGTGGTGGTGGTGTGAGGGTACCACTGTGTTGGCCAGCGTCAAGCACCATAGTGGTGGTGGTGGTGTGAGGGTACCACTGTGCTGGCCAGCGTCAAGCACCATAGTGGTGGTGTTGTGAGGGTACCACTGTGTTGGCCAGCGTCAAGCACCATAGTGGTGGTGGTGTGAGGGTACCACTGTGCTGGCCAGCGTCAAGCACCATAGTGGTGGTGGTGGTGTGAGGGTACCACTGTGCTGGCCAGCGTCAAGCACCATAGTGGTGGTGGTGTGAGGGTACCACTGTGTTGGCCAGCGTCAAGCACCATAGTGGTGGTGGTGTGAGGGTACCACTGTGTTGGCCAGCGTCAAGCACCATAGTGGTGGTGGTGTGAGGGTATATTATAGACTGTGGGTTGGTTGGTGTTGTCGTCGTTGATCCTTCTCTATGGACAACCCAACCCACAACTCGGTAGAGTGCTTATACTAGGAGATCACCCTTGGCGCTTCTGGCTCTTGGAGAGGGGCTCAACGTCACACGTTTAGGGGATGCGGCTCCAACACTTAGCCTCGTTGTCACGTGCACACACCCACTCGAGCCGCTGTGACTCCCCACTCTCTCCTTATGAGATATGATCTCCTCAATCCCCTATGACTTACTAGTATTACCTCCTACCCTGTCCACAGCAGTGGTTCTTGGTTCTTTCTCTCTCTCCTTCTTTACTACCTCCTGGGAAGCCTCACTAGGACAAGGGCAAACACCAGCAAATTGGGATACATTTACTGGACAAAGCACATACACAATACATACACACATATAATAATAATGAATCCTATACTCTATAGTATTACAATCAGGTTGCACTCCAACACCATCAGAACTCTATCATCAGCTTATCAAGTGGTATCCTATCTCCTGGTTCACCACCTGATACTATCAACCTCCTCAAGTTGATCAAGTCTACATACACTGTTGCACCATCAGCAAGATAATATATATATATATATATATATATATATATATAGAAAATCAGCATTTGAATGCAATCACATATATCAGTATAAATGTTCATTGATACACAACAATGATCAATCGATCACTCTATCAGTCCTAGAACGCATACATCTGTAGGTAATCCAGCCTACGACTGTAACTCTAAACTTCAGTGTAAAACACTCCTTGACATCAGAATACCAACAATCACTCACCTCTCACTGCGTCTTGCACGCTAATGACAACCAAACACTATCAACTCCCTACAAGTAATCCACCAGTACTTCCCTTCCACCTCTGGAAGTTCACTACCCTGATATCTTCAGGTTCTTCCGGGCTTCACTACCAGGATCCTCTGCAGCTTCTCCAGGCTGCTATCATGAAGTTTCCTTGAGTAACTACGGTGCTTCACCCTTCTGCTAGGTTCCTCCACAGCTCTCTTGGCTGCTACACCATGAAGTTTCCTCGAGCAACTATGGTGCTTCTCCACCTCTACAGAAGCACGTGACACTCCTCTTCACTGCTTCTTCTCCTCACAGCTCGAGGTCCTCTGCTCCACTATCTTGGAGTCTCATCAGCTACTTCATCTGCTGGCTTCGAAGTTCTCAGCAACTTCTTCCCCAAAGACAAACCTGCAACCCATCGACACTCCAATAAAATTGTTTCCCCTTTAACACATAAACAAAAATAATCACACAATATGTTTGTCTCCAACCTCTATCTGTCCTCTACATACAGTGAGAGTGGACTCCCCCGTTTTGGGCGGGTCCATACTCCACCTCGCCTGGCGGCGGTCCTCACTCACTGGGAGGGTCTTCCTCCGTCAGGAGCCAGGCTCCCTCAGTTGCCCGCCAGCGCTCAGAGAGGATGGACGTCGCTCCGTGTTCCTCCCTCTCCACTCTCTTATTTCAGGCCTTCTGCCTTATTAAAACATGTCTAACTTATAAATAAACATGGCTACTGTCGCTGGGCACACGACCAACTACAAGCAATCACTATGAACTGGCGTATATCGTGCTTACCACAGGTTAACTGATCGAGGGCGCTTTCCCTCTGACGGCGTCTGGTCAGGGCGCTCCACACAGCCCACGAAAATGCCTCCGGGCGGCTTAATATTCACTAATTATCGCCCACGACTTGAGACCACACGTCCCCAGCTCGATTCCACAGCTGGTACGTCTGCACACTTCTCTTCTCTTAGAGATATATCACTAGGGGTTCCCTTCTGACGGGAGCTCAAACGAAGCGCAGCTTCCCCCTGCGATGTCTGGCACTCAAGTGAGGTCAAGGTCCTCCGGAAGCGAGCCTCACGCCTCCAGCAAAATGTCCACATCTCCTCGCCAGTCATTTATCTGTTTTCTTCTTCATTGCCCATAATCTCAAACTGTTACACATATCCAAGCAACTATTTTACATATGCGTTATCACCTCAATATTCGCTAGACCTTCTAATCAGGTCAGGCTTGATGAATAACTCTCAAGGAGGGAGACTCGTTTCTCCTGTAGGCTGAGATCATAACAGGGTACCACTGTGTTGGCCAGCGTCAAGCACCATAGTTGTGGTGGTGTGAGGGTACCACTGTGTTGGCCAGCGTCAGGCACCATAGTGGTGGTGGTGGTGTGAGGGTACCACTGTGTTGGCCAGCGTCAAGCACCATAGTGGTGGTGGTGTGAGGGTACCACTGTGTTGGCCAGCGTCAAGCACCATAGTGGTGGTGGTGTGAGGGTACCACTGTGTTGGCCAGCGTCAGGCACCATAGTGGTGGTGGTGGTGTGAGGGTACCACTGTGTTGGCCAGCGTCAAGCACCATTATGGTGGTGGTGGTGTGAGGGTACCACTGTGCTGGCCAGCGTCAAGCACCATAGTGGTGGCGGTGTGAGGGTACCACTGTGTTGGCCAGCGTCAAGCACCATAGTGGTGGTGGTGTGAGGGTACCACTGTGTTGGCCAGCGTCAGGCACCATAGTGGTGGTGGTGGTGGTGTGAGGGTACCACTGTGTTGGCCAGCGTCAAGCACCATTATGGTGGTGGTGGTGCGAGGGTACCACTATGCTGGCCAGCGTCAAGCACCATAGTGGTGGTGGTGTGAGGGTACCACTGTGTTGGCCAGCGTCAAGCACCATTATGTTGGTGGTGGTGGTGTGAGGGTACCACTGTGCTGGCCAGCGTCAAGCACCATAGTGGTGGTGGTGTGAGGGTACCACTGTGCTGGCCAGCGTCAAGCACCATAGTGGTGGTGGTGTGAGGGTACCACTGTGTTGGTGTTATAAATTATATGTGTGGTGGGCTTCTATGGGGGACTTGTACTATTAAGGGGTAAGGGTAGTTAGAAGACAAGAGTATCAAATATGGGAGAGCTAAAAGGCCCGGCCCCCAAAATAAACTATCCACAGTAGTAATAACTTGCTCCAAGACCATATATGTTAGTCTAAGGGTTGATCAATGTGCTCCCACACTGGAAGAAGGGATACTCTGTAATTCATGTACTTATTTATTAACCCCTTAACAACCCCCCCATATACACTCACACCAATAACAATAATAATAATAACTTTACCACACTATCTTACGTTAAAAGCCTTGGTCCACATAGGCAGGATACAAGGTTTACACTAATAACAAGCTAGGGTAAAGTACTACTGGATAAGCACTGAAGCTGGATGCAGCTTAGGGTAGTGAGACCCCACGTGGTACCCTAATACAAAACACAACACTTAGGGTTACCCAAAACACTGGCAACTACTACCCCCAGGTCTCACCAATCGTTACTACCAGAGAAGGTACACTTAGAAATCAAACAATACTTAACGTAATGGTACAGGAACTTAAGGTAAGGGAAATAAGTAAGAGGAGAAGGGAGGAGATTAGGGGTGCAGCCACAGAGTAGGTCTCGTCCGCACGAACGCCAGCCAGAGAAGAACCTCCTAGCGACCAGCTAGGCCTCCCGCATGTCGTGGTGCCGGAAGGAGCCTAATTGATCGTGCAGCTAAGCACATTAAAGATCTTCCCCTATGCAACGTGTTGTTACTTTACAAATGATTAGAAAGTATTAGTAAGCAAAGTTGGTGCCTATGTTATTATTTAATAATCAACCCCCCAGCTCAGTCTTTAAATGCTCTTTGAGAAACAAGAATAGTCTTACGTCTGGCAGGGAAGATACAAACAATTGTCGCTCAAGATGCACCCAACTGTACTACCAGAAAGTTTAATAGCTCAATTTTGACCTCTGGTTTCCACTGGAGAACCCAGGGTCGTAACACTCCGCCAGCGTCAAGCACCATAGTGGTGGTGGTGGTGTGAGGGTACCACTGTGCTGGCCAGCGTCAAGCACCATAGTGGTGGTGGTGGTGTGAGGGTACCACTGTGCTGGCCAGCGTCAAGCTTAGATCATTATAAATATTAATACTATGCTTCACAATTATTTTCCCGTATATAATGTCTCTTGTCTCCATTACTATTATTATAACTCAACGCATTCTCCTGTTTATATAGTACATCTTGTAACTATGTGCACCATAGTACAAACATTGACGTACTAAGCAATTAGTAGAATTTTGTACTATTTACTGTATAGTCTGAAAAAAATTATGCTAAAAATAATCTTAAATATTCCTAGGCCTAGTATAGCACGCATAGGTACTATAGTAGGTCTCAGGTAGAGTGTATTAGGTCTTGTAAGGTTAGGTTAGTTTGTCTTTGCAATATAAATAGAAATTCTTTTCCGGTCTGTCCAAATTCAGTATGCCCGATTTCTAGTTTCTAATTGCGTTGTTACGTCGGTATATGTACTATGGTCCTTATCGTCACTATAAGTACTGCTAAAGCAGGAGGACGAGCTGTATGATTAGTGTGTATTAAAGCGATCACGGCAGTTTAACAGCTGTTCAAGTTCAAATATGTTTATTGAGGCAAGAAAAACTCATAGTGATAGAGTAGCTTAGGCTATTTCTACCCGCCTGTTTAACTGCTGTAATGATTCTATGGTATGAGTATTGTCTAGTGTGCTTAAAGACGCGAGTGAGAGAACACTGTCTACACGAGCACCATCACTGGCCTCCCAGACTGAAAACCTTTAATACCAACTCTCCAGGCTATAATTGTCCTGGTTCCTGGCCCCCACCAACACTCTCCCATGGCAATATTATATTATATTATATATATATATATATATATATATATATATATATATATATATATATATATATATATATATATATATATATGCCCAACTCTCCTAAACACGAGAGTTAAGTATACAACTTTAGAACACTTTCCCACCAGGAGACTCGAACCCTAGCCAGCACAGAAGCCTTCCAGCAACTGGCATAACAGGTACGCCTTAACCCTCTGCACCACCGCTCAGACCCTTAAAAGAGATGGTAATTTCGGAGTATTTAAATACCCCAAAGATCAACACCTCCCAAGAGCACCAGAGCAAGTGAGGGGTCATTTAGACGTTAATTTCATCAAGTCCCTGTTAATATGGGAAGACACAGTGTCTCTGCTTAAGGCACAACTCTCCTAAACACGAGAGTTAAGTATACAACTTTAGAACACTTTCCCACCAGGAGACTCGAACCCTAGCCAGCACAGAAGCCTTCCAGCAACTGGCATAACAGGTACGCCTTAACCCTCTGCACCACCGCTCAGACCCTTAAAAGAGATGGTAATTTCGGAGTATTTAAATACCCCAAAGATCAACACCTCCCAAGAGCACCAGAGCAAGTGAGGGGTCATTTAGACGTTAATTTCATCAAGTCCCTGTTAATATGGGAAGACACAGTGTCTCTGCTTAAGGCACAACTCTCCTAAACACGAGAGTTAAGTATACAACTTTAGAACACTTTCCCACCAGGAGACTCGAACCCTAGCCAGCACAGAAGCCTTCCAGCAACTGGCATAACAGGTACGCCTTAACCCTCTGCACCACCGCTCAGACCCTTAAAAGAGATGGTAATTTCGGAGTATTTAAATACCCCAAAGATCAACACCTCCCAAGAGCACCAGAGCAAGTGAGGGGTCATTTAGACGTTAATTTCATCAAGTCCCTGTTAATATGGGAAGACACAGTGTCTCTGCTTAAGGCACAACTCTCCTAAACACGAGAGTTAAGTATACAACTTTAGAACACTTTCCCACCAGGAGACTCGAACCCTAGCCAGCACAGAAGCCTTCCAGCAACTGGCATAACAGGTACGCCTTAACCCTCTGCACCACCGCTCAGACCCTTAAAAGAGATGGTAATTTCGGAGTATTAACAGGGACTTGATGAAATTAACGTCTAAATGACCCCTCACTTGCTCTGGTGCTCTTGGGAGGTGTTGATCTTTGGGGTATTTAAATACTCCGAAATTACCATCTCTTTTAAGGGTCTGAGCGGTGGTGCAGAGGGTTAAGGCGTACCTGTTATGCCAGTTGCTGGAAGGCTTCTGTGCTGGCTAGGGTTCGAGTCTCCTGGTGGGAAAGTGTTCTAAAGTTGTATACTTAACTCTCGTGTTTAGGAGAGTTGTGCCTTAAGCAGAGACACTGTGTCTTCCCATATTAACAGGGACTTGATGAAATTAACGTCTAAATGACCCCTCACTTGCTCTGGTGCTCTTGGGAGGTGTTGATCTTTGGGGTATTTAAATACTCCGAAATTACCATCTCTTTTAAGGGTCTGAGCGGTGGTGCAGAGGGTTAAGGCGTACCTGTTATGCCAGTTGCTGGAAGGCTTCTGTGCTGGCTAGGGTTCGAGTCTCCTGGTGGGAAAGTGTTCTAAAGTTGTATACTTAACTCTCGTGTTTAGGAGAGTTGTGCCTTAAGCAGAGACACTGTGTCTTCCCATATTAACAGGGACTTGATGAAATTAACGTCTAAATGACCCCTCACTTGCTCTGGTGCTCTTGGGAGGTGTTGATCTTTGGGGTATTTAAATACTCCGAAATTACCATCTCTTTTAAGGGTCTGAGCGGTGGTGCAGAGGGTTAAGGCGTACCTGTTATGCCAGTTGCTGGAAGGCTTCTGTGCTGGCTAGGGTTCGAGTCTCCTGGTGGGAAAGTGTTCTAAAGTTGTATACTTAACTCTCGTGTTTAGGAGAGTTGTGCCTTAAGCAGAGACACTGTGTCTTCCCATATTAACAGGGACTTGATGAAATTAACGTCTAAATGACCCCTCACTTGCTCTGGTGCTCTTGGGAGGTGTTGATCTTTGGGGTATTTAAATACTCCGAAATTACCATCTCTTTTAAGGGTCTGAGCGGTGGTGCAGAGGGTTAAGGCGTACCTGTTATGCCAGTTGCTGGAAGGCTTCTGTGCTGGCTAGGGTTCGAGTCTCCTGGTGGGAAAGTGTCCTAAAGTTGTATACTTAACTCTCGTGTTTAGGAGAGTTGTGCCTTAAGCAGAGACACTGTGTCTTCCCATATTAACAGGGACTTGATGAAATTAACGTCTAAATGACCCCTCACTTGCTCTGGTGCTCTTGGGAGGTGTTGATCTTTGGGGTATTTAAATATTCCGAAATTACCATCTCTTTTAAGGGTCTGAGCGGTGGTGCAGAGGGTTAAGGCGTACCTGTTATGCCAGTTGCTGGAAGGCTTCTGTGCTGGCTAGGGTTCGAGTCTCCTGGTGGGAAAGTGTTCTAAAGTTGTATACTTAACTCTCGTGTTTAGGAGAGTTGTGCCTTAAGCAGAGACACTGTGTCTTCCCATATTAACAGGGACTTGATGAAATTAACGTCTAAATGACCCCTCACTTGCTCTGGTGCTCTTGGGAGGTGTTGATCTTTGGGGTATTTAAATACTCCGAAATTACCATCTCTTTTAAGGGTCTGAGCGGTGGTGCAGAGGGTTAAGGCGTACCTGTTATGCCAGTTGCTGGAAGGCTTCTGTGCTGGCTAGGGTTCGAGTCTCCTGGTGGGAAAGTGTTCTAAAGTTGTATATATATATATATATATATATATATATATATATATATATATAAGATTGGTAGCAATCTTTCCTGTAGACATATATTATTAAATATGACCGAAAACGTAAGATTAATAATTCTAACACGAATTTTCTCTATCTTTCTTACGTTTCTTTTCACTGTTGATGGTAATTCAAAGATCAATTCTCCAAAATTCAATTTTATTTCTAGTCTGACGCGACACTTGAGCGCGTTTCGTAAAACTTATTACATTTTCAAAGACTTTAGTTTACAAACACACAACTGAAACTGAATAGAGCTTTGCACATCTTCGAGTTTATATCTACATTTGGGTGAGGTGGATGAGGTGAAAACGAACTTTCAACAATGGGTATTAAATGGGTATTAAATTCTAACACAAGACAGAACACGAAACAATGGGTATTGAATGGAAGTAATTGTAGAAAGCCTATTGGTCCATATTTCTTGATGCTTCTATATTGGAGCGGAGTCTTGAAGTGCGTAGAAAATAGTTGTGCATTAATTGGCTGTTGATTGCTGGTGTTGACTTCTTGATGTGTAGTGCCTCGCAGACGTCAGTGCCGCCTGCTATCGCTGTATCTATCGATGATTTCTGTGTTGTTTGCTAAGATTTCTCTGGTGATGGTTTCTTTGTGGGAAGAGATTATATGTTCCTTAATGGAGCCCTGTTGCTTATGCATCGTTATATATTTTATATATATATATATATATATATATATATATATATATATATATATATATATATATATATATATATATATATATATATATATAGAAACAAAGAAGCATCATGAACTGAAAAATACTTCTTGCCTATTCCCCCCCCATACCAACGACAACACCCTCCGCCCCCCCCCACACCAACGACAAAACCCTCCGGCCCCCCCCACATCAACGACAACACCCTCCGGCCCCCCCCACACCAACGACAACGCCTCCTCCCCCACATCAACGACAACACCCTCTGCCCCCCCCCCCCACACCAACGACAACACCCTCCGCCCTCCCCCTACACCAACGACAACACCCTCCGCCCCCCCACACCAACGACAACACCCTCCGCCCCCCCCCACACCAACGACAACACCCTCCGCCCCCCCACACCAACGACAACACCCTCCGCCCCCCCACACCAACGACAACACCCTCCGGCCCCCCCACATCACCGACAACACCCTCCGCCCCCCCCACATCAACGACAACACCCTCCGGCCCCCCCACACCAACGACAACACCCTCCGCCCCCCCCCCCCACCAACGACAACACCCTCCAGGACCCCCCACCAACGACAACACCCTCCGGGCCCCCCCACCAGCGACAACACCTTCCGGGCCCCCCCACCAACGACAACACCCTCCGGGGGCCCCGACCAACGACAACACCCTCCGGGGGCCCCGACCAACGACAACACCCTCCGGGGGCCCCGACCAACGACAACACCCTCCGGGCCCCCCCCCCACCAACGACAACACCCTCCGGGCCCCCCCCCCCACCAACGACAACACCCTCCGGGCCCCCCCCCACCAACGACAACACCCTCCGCCCCCCCCCCCCCCACAACACCCTCCGGGCCCCCCCACCAACGACAACACCCTCCGGGCCCCCCCCAACCAACGGCAACACCCTCCGCCTCCCCCCCCACCCCACCAACGACAACACCCTCCGCCCCCCCTCACCAACGACAACACCCTCCGGGACCCCCAAACCAACGACAACACCCTCCGGCCCCCCCACCAACAACACCCTCCGCCCCCCCCCCCCCTCACCAACGACAACAACCTCCGGGCCCCCACCCCAACCAACGACAACACCCTCCGGGCCCCTCCCCTCACCAACGACAACACCCTCCGGGCCCCCACAAAGTATGCACCGTAGAATTCCATTTTCCCCTCGCCTGGACACGTGGCACGCTGATGGCATGTGTCAAATTTCGCCATGACGGCGAGGAAAGCTGCCGCTTCTCCCCAGACTGGAAGATTATTCTTCCCCGCGCCTGTCCCGAGTGACGCCTACCCCCCTTCCCTCTCTCTCTCTCTCTCTGGTGGGGGGTGTGCTGGTGGGTTGGGGGGGTGTGCTGGTGGGTTGGGGGGGTGTGCTGGTGGGTTGGGGGGAAGGTGGGTTGGGGGGAAGGTGTGCTGGTGGGTGAGGGGGGGGGAGGTGTGCTGGTGGGTGAGGGGGGGGGGTAGGTGTGCTGGTGGGTGGGGGGGAAGGTGTTGCTGGTGGGTGGGGGGGAAGGTGTTGCTGGTGGGTGGGGGGGAAGGTGTTGCTGGTGGGTGGGGGGGAAGGTGTTGCTGGTGGGTGGGGGGGAAGGTGTTGCTGGTGGGTGGTGGGGAAGGTGTTGCTGGTGGGTGGGGGGGAAGGTGTGCTTGGTGGGTGGGGGGGAAGGTGTGCTGGTGGGTGGTGGGGAAGGTGTTGCTGGTGGGTGGGGGCGAGGTGTGCTGGTGAGTGGGGGGGGGGGAAGGTGTGCTGGTGGGTGGGGGGGGGAAGGTGTTGCTGGTGGGTGGGGGGGGGAAGGTGTTGCTGGTGGGTGGGGGGGAAGGTGTTGCTGGTGGGTGGGGGGGAAGGTGTTGCTGGTGGGTGGTGGGGAAGGTGTTGCTGGTGGGTGGGGGGGAAGGTGTTGCTGGTGGGTGGGGGGGAAGGTGTTGCTGGTGGGTGGTGGGGAAGGTGTTGCTGGTAGGTGGTGGGGAAGGTGTTGCTGGTGGGTGGGGGGGAAGGTGTTGCTGGTGGGTGGGGGGGAAGGTGTTGCTGGTGGGTGGGGGGGAAGGTGTTGCTGGTGGGTGGTGGGGAAGGTGTTGCTGGTGGGTGGTGGGGAAGGTGTTGCTGGTGGGTGGTGGGGAAGGTGTTGCTGGTGGGTGGGGGGGAAGGTGTTGCTGGTGGGTGGGGGGGAAAGTGTTGCTGGTGGGTGGGGGGGAAGGTGTTGCTGGTGGGTGGGGGGGAAGGTGTTGCTGGTGGGTGGGGGGGAAGGTGTTGCTGGTGGGTGGGGGGGAAGGTGTTGCTGGTGGGTGGGGGGGAAGGTGTTGCTGGTGGGTGGGGGGGAAGGTGTGCTGGTGGGTGGGGGGGAAGGTGTGCTGGTGGGTGGGGGGGAAGGTGTGCTGGTGGGTGGGGGGGAAGGTGTGCTGGTGGGTGGGGGGGAAGGTGTGCTGGTGGGTGGGGGGGAAGGTGTGCTGGTGGGTGGGGGGGAAGGTGTGCTGGTGGGTGGGGGGGAAGGTGTGCTGGTGGGTGGGGAAGGTGTGCTGGTCGGGGAGGGGTGTGCTGGTCGGGGGGGGGGGTGTGCTGGTCGGGGGGGGGGTGTGCTGGTCGGGGGGGGGGAAGGTGTGCTGGTGGGTGGGGGGGGAGGTGTGCTGGTGGGTGGGGGGGGGGGGGAAGGTGTGCTGGTGGGTGCGGGGGGGGAAGGTGTGCTGGTGGGTGGGGGGGGGAGGTGTTCTGGTGGGTGGGGGGGGGGAAGGTGTGTTGGTGGGTGGGGGGGAAGGTGTGTTGGTGGGGGGGGGGAGGTTTGCTGGTCGGGGGGGGAGGTTTGCTGGTCGGGGGGGGAGGTTTGCTGGTCGGGGGGGGGGGGAAGGTGTGCTGGTGGGTGGGGGGAAGGTTTGACAGTTATATCAAGGGAAATATTGGCAATTTACATAAAGAGATGAGAATATTGCTCACCCTGGTGTTTGTTCTCGCAATGCATTCTTACCGGGTCACCCTAATCTACCTGCATTACTGGCCAGGAATGAATACGATTTATTAAGGGTTTCGGTTAGAACACTTCCCTTATGGTAGACGTAGTTCATGTTGATAATGGGAGTTCTTGACTTCCCATAACACTTGTGTCCAAAGAAAATTAGTGGATTTGCCCCAGCAATCTTGAGGTTATCTTGAGATGATTTCGGGGCTTTAGTGTCCCCGCGGCCCGGTCCTCGACCAGGCCTCCACCCCCAGGAAGCAGCCCGTGACAGCTGACTAACACGCAGGTACCCATTTTACTGCTAGGTAACAGGGGCATAGGGTGAAAGAAACTCTGCCCATTGTTTCTCGCCGGCGCCTGGGATCGAACCCAGGACCACAGGATCACAAGTCCAGTGTGCTGTCCGCTCGGCCGACCGGCTCCCAAAGCAAGACTTGTATTGTTATTTTAATGGCGACTGCTGGCCGGCCTCCCACACACGCATCTGGCTCCTTGCCCAGATGTCATTAAAAAGTGGAAAGAAGGCCTACATTTAAGTTGTTTTAGTAGTGATAATTAAGTTGATTCAAGGGAAATGTTTTTATGGTGTTTACAGTAAAGACTGCTGTACTAAGAATGATCCCCAATATTAGCTGGTGAATTGTATGGCGACATATGGCAATGATATTCCTGTTTTCTTTCGAGGAAACTTCCACTGTCTCATTTTCTATGAGTTAATTTGTTATTACAATCCAGCAGCAATATTATCTACCAATTGTATTATATATTAATAAATAGTGTTGTCGGAAAAACCGACACCATTTACTAACATTTAATACAATAGGCAGATAATATTGCTGCTGTTTTGTATAAGCAAATTAACTCATAGAAAATGAGGCACAGTGGAAATTTCATCGGAAGAAAACGGGCATATCATTGCCATATGTCGCCATTAAATTCACCAACTAATATTGGGAATCATTCTTGTTTACAGTCCAATGACTGATGTATTATCATAAAACATTTCAACTGAACCTACTTGACACTAAAATAGATTAAATGTAGGGCTTTTTCCCACTGTTAACGACATCTGGACACGACGGCAGTGACATCTGGACATCTTGATGCGGCAGTGGGAGGGAGGCCAGGCAGCAGTCGCCATTATTAAATTTAACAGCGCAGAGTTTGGCGTGGAGCTCACTTCAAGTTCCACACACAGGTGCCCTTGGACGTAATGTTATGGGGTTCAAAGAGCTCCCATCATCAACATTATCTTCATCTACATATAAGAGAAGTGTTCCACTGAAACCCATTGTCCATTCATTCCTGGTTAGTAATGTTAGGTAGGGTAACCCGGTTAGGACACTAGGCGACCAAACAGGGTAAATATTAATCAAATTTTATCCAATAAATTACATATTTCCCCATGATATGGCTGTCATATTTTGGTTCCTACAATTATTGTGTGCGTGCCCTTTGACAGGTGAAATTGAAGTGGGAGAAGAATTAACTAATTACCTAGCAACTAATGTGGGAAATTTTTACCCACCATATCTAATAATCATCTAAGAAATGTATAATTACTATATCATTTCTATATATCAAAATCATATCTAAATCGTATCAAAATCATATTAGAATCATTAAAGATTCATTATATAGCTTGATCCTGGATGACAATGGCACCATGAACACGTACGCAACAGGGGCCCTTTTGATGCCTACGTGACTTTGTACATGATCTCTCAAGGATCCAGAAGCTTCTAGAAGGATTTGTTAATTAAAAAGCTATTGGAACATTGATCGCTTCCGGTAGAGATTAAAATCGAATCCTTAATAAGATTCAGTGGTACTTTCAAATACTACTTATAATCTTTATATCCTATATCTAATTATATTATAATCACATCTTATTTCAATCATAAGTCTAGACTGTAAAAATAATCAATCAATATTCATAGAAGGCTACCGTGCTCAGAGAGCATAGCAGGGCGATGGGGGGGAGTGAAGCGCCCACCAACAGCCCGGCACTCCGCGTTTGTTTACAAATGAGTGAACAAGTGACTGATCCTTAGCGAACATTACCAGCTCAAGGACACCTTATTTCACATTTTTATCGCCAGTGAATACTCTCTAGAACTGGGGGAGTACCTGGACAATATCTACAAGGAAAATCCTAGAACATTTACATAAAATAAGAGTGTATAGTGGAGATCACGGTGACACGGTTTCCTCCACCTTCATTCTTTATCTTTATCAACTCATTCTTCTGCAACAGCAGGGACAATCACGTAGCAACGCTACCAGATCATCATACAGTAACGCTGTAGCAAAATATCGTGCCTAAACTCAACAAGAGAGAGTTAATCAGTCTGGCAAACTTGTCAGACAGGCACCCCGACTGGCAGAGAAGTATATTGAAGGTTATTTGGTATATGATTGGCCAATTGTATGCTTGTGTAGCTTTAATATCCTATAAATCTGTCTGTTGGTTAAAAAGCGAGGCTAAGCCTCACATATCAGTAAGTTTATTAAAATTGTAGTGTAGCTGTGAATCTTATCCAAGCACTGAACCTCATGAGTGTCCATTGTGTCAGAAAGAATTCAGCCTCAATAAGTAAGAACCTCACAAGTGTCCATATTGTTGGAAGAGATTCACTCAAGCTAACTGTATCATATAAATTGAATATGTCTGCATATATATTTGAATATATAAATTAAGTTATCAATTGCTTGCTTAGTTATTTTTAAGTTATCATATAAGTTCATTTAATTGAATATAATCTAGTAGTTACTTAACAGTATTTAGACTACATTTAAGGTCATTTATTATACTTTTACAATTTAATTTGTTGTTTATAGTATAAGAATCTATTGGCTGTAAGTTATGGTGCTAGGTTAGACTATGTATGTTTAAATCTCTGATTTAAACAGAGCCAGTGTTCAGTCAGATAACTGAATTTATTAAATCTTATCCTTGTATAAAATACAAGCTGATGTGAGATCCCTGTCTACAGGTGGATTGGAACTTCTATCAACTAAGTCATTCACCCCACCTGTCCCTTACAGCCCACAGTCTGTCATTAGGAAAAGAGGATCTAGGATTTACAACCCTAGCTAGAGATTTTAATTGAATTAATTTGCAGACAGTAAATTTTTAATTTAGTTCAGTACAAGTCCCTGGTATTCTCCTCTTATATCAATCCCAGCAGGTTTTTCCCACATTAATGGTCCTTCGAACCTAGATAATAATGGTCCTTTGTACCTAGATATTTATGATCATTCGTTTACCGAGTATTTCAATGCCAAATACATAAGAAACTTCTTGATTTTGCATTGGAATAATTTTTACATATTCTAGCCTAACCTAGCTATCAGCCAATATTTATCATAGCTATATATCTAAGTAAGCAAATAGTTTGCAGTGGCTTAAGCCACCATATCCATTATCTAGTAAGCATTCATAGCATACTGATATTGTTTTGTGTTAAGAAACGACAGTAATTAAGTACAGTGGTACCTCCCATAACGAATTTAATCCGTTCCATGTTCGTCATGTGAAACGGACGTCATACAAAACGAGTGTCCCCCATGTAACCAGTGTGATGCACTGTGTTTATTGTGAAATTTCCCTAGTGTGCATGACATCAAATGTTCCCCAAAATATAATTTTTCTTTGTAAAATGATAAATTACCGTCCCTGAACATGTCTATGTAAAAATAATTACAAAATTCCACTTACTTTGGCTGTGAGGGCGTGGACAAGGTGCGCTGTGACGTCATCAGGGGCTGGTCGCCCGTGTGTGAAGCTCCCAGACACGGTTGCGCAGGCCATTCAAGCACCGCGTGTTGCCACAAATATATTTTCAAATATTTTTCCTATGCATTTCCAATGCGGTTTTATTTGTTTCTTTTATCGTATATGATGCATATTTGTGACCTTTACAATATGTATACAGTAGAATGTTCATAATTTTCCATGAAACTGTGATACATGTGTCAGTAATGTGTCCACAATAAATGTTTATTGTCACAATATTACGTGGTAAAAATGCACTAATATTACAATATGTACAGTTTCACATACTATTTACACAGTAACACACTGTATTACACACTCAGTACTTTGGAGGTGCGTAATAGTCAACGAAGTAGTCCATGGTACACAGCGCGACTTTGCTCTCCTTGCACCAGCTACAGATAGATTTTTGTTTCCTGTTTCATCGTTCTGTGTGCTTGCAAATAATGCACTCGCGTGCACCCTTGGCTTTAGTACTTGTAGGTGGTATGTAGCCAAGCTTGTAAAGCATAAGGTAGTATTGAAACGATTATAGGAAAAGCTCAATTTGTAAGGTAGTCTTGAAAAGATCGCTTTGTAAGGTCCCACACAGGAAGAGATTCAGCTAGCCTCAAAGAGTGTCCATCAGTCAGGAAGAGATTCAGCTAGCCTCAAAGAGTGTCCATCAGTCAGGAAGAGATTCAGCTAGCCTCAAAGAGTGTCCATCAGTCAGGAAGAGATTCAGCTAGCCTCAAAGAGTGTCCATCAGTCAGGAAAAGATTCAGGTATTCTTAAAAATATCAATGAACACCACCACCATGGAAGCCGCTAACACTGTTCATCTATGCTACTTGTATCAGATGCATCATCACTGAACGCAGAAAACGATTCATCTATGTATCATCTATATACATTAGAGATGGCAAGGGTGGGGCTCAGAGCTACACCTGGATACGCTCGCTGTATCATCCTCATAGGTGCTGTATCACAGGCATCCGACCGTTGTGTTAAGCCCTTATTGCGCCTAGCTTCACCAATGTTATGACCCTTATGTTCTTCAAACAATAGGGTCTGAATTGCACTGACTGAGTACAGTCTTTCAACACCGTGTGGGACAGGTGTTTGAGAGCCAGAGGCATGTGTGCTACAAATGGTTGCTCACGCACTACTAACCCAGCCAGCAGCCCTTGTCTTTCATATTCGTTATAGCAAAAGGTTCGTTCAGTGTTTGTTGGGTAGGCTGCTCCATTATGACAATCTTTCTTTGTTTCAAATGTGTTCCATTTGTTTTGTATTTATCACTTACGTCTCAATAATGGAGCAGCCTACCCGACAAACACTGAACGAACCTTTATGACATTTGTCCATTTTTCAAATTGTTTCAACAGTTCTTTTATTTTTCGTTTTTTTTTTTTTTTTTAAGAAACATGGAGCAGTCGACCTGTAGACCACCGAACGAACATTTTTGACATTTGTACTGGTTTTCAAAATTCTTCATATTTTTTATTATTTACGTTTTTTGTATGTAAGAAACATGGAGCAGCCTACCTGCCGACCACCGAACGAACCTTTTGCTATAAGACAAATGAAAAATAAATATTGAACACATTTGAAGAAAGGAAAATGTCATAATGGTTTATTCAGTGTATGTAAGGTAGGCTTCTCCATTATTGAGACGTAAATGACAAATAAAAAACAAATGGAACACATTTGAAACAAAGAAAGATTGTTATAATGGAGCAGCCTACCTGCCGAACACCGAACGAACTTTTTTGACATTTGTTGTATATCAGACATTTCATTTCTTTTTTCCTACAAAAACGTCAATGCTTTGCAACATCTCAGCAGTCACCCTTTTATATCCCAGCATCATTAGCATCTTTAAACAAGAACAAACGTTACGTCATACGGGGCGATTTGACGCCGATCGGGCCGTTCGTTACCCAAAATATTCGTCTTTTGGGGCAATCGTTATGCGAGGTACCACTGTATATCAGTGTCAAAGACACAACTGCATCTTAATCATAAAATACCATTATCTACCTCATTGTGGTAACATTACATATATATTTAAGTGTATTATCTAGCATTATCTCTAATCTACTGATTTTCAAAGCTGCTCATTACATAATATTCTTTAAAAAAGTGTTATCATCACTGTAAGAGCATTCATTACAATCTAACCATAATATACTGTACATACCCTATTACAGGTAAAACCAGTAGGCAATCTACTGTATTTTATCAAGCAACTATTAGGGTAACAGATCTTGTAATAACTTTGCAAAAATAGTGCCATTTACTATTTTTAAAAAATTATTACAGGATTTACCAACTTGGTGCATTCGTGCATTCGGGTCACAAATCAAATTATTACAATACTTTTGATAATTGAACACCTGCTACAACCAGATTCCAGGGAGGAAATGAAGGACGATCTTTGGAATCATTACCTAAGTAGACAGGAAAGCTCATTTATCAAAATACATTAACATCATACATATTCATCAGAAAAAAGAGAAAAATCTCGGAATCTCCGAAACTCGGAAAAAGTCAAAATGACTAACAGTGTTCCACCAGCAGCTGAAACAGGAAATAGGAGGACACTTAATGGTCTGCAAGATCACCTAACTCAACTAATTGACAAATGTCAAAAGTTGGCTAGACAACCATCTCCTGATTTAATAATTCTGAATACCAGAGTAAAAGCAGCTGTGGATAAGTATGAACAAATCAAACGCCATGCAGAGATTTATCTAACAGAAATGGCTAATGCAGATTTAACCCGAAGGGAACTTCAGGAAATTGTCGTTGAAATGACAATGTATGAAGATAAAATCCAAGATCAACTTGATCCTTTAATCAAACAAATATCTCAAGCAGGAACCCAATCCAATGTGAGCTCATCCACTCAACAGAGCAATGCAACTATCACACATATAGCCGCAGAGCTCCCAAAGGTACAATTACCATATTTTGAGGGCAAGGATGAAGACGATTGGGATACCTTCTGGAGACACTTTGATTCTATAATAAACTCCAAGACCTCTCTCAAAAAGGCGACAAAGTTTCAATATTTGCAAGGCCAGTTACGGGGAGAGGCAAGGCAGGTCATTGCTAATTTGTCATTAACAGATGATGATTACGACCATGCCTTACAGTTGTTACAAGATAACTACAGTGATAAGGAGACTGCAATTGCACGTCTCTCATACAAATTATTGGATTTACCCTCTCCAAATAAAAGTTATGAGTCACTACAATCATTTCGATTGTCTATAGAATCAATCATCAAAGCCCTCAGTACAAAAGTACCTGTAGGTGATGCAGAGTGGCTTATAAAGTTAATCATTCAAAGGAAACTTCCAAATGAGGTCATAGACAGCCTATGCACTCATTATAACACCAACATCTTATCACAAAGCCAAATCATTGATGGACTTCGAGCTTACGTACAAAGATTACGAAGCCGAGGAAAACTTAGATCTCAAGAAAAAATCCCCAAAAGTGAATCCACGGACAAAAGCAAAAATGTCCAGAATGGCAGTCAAAAATCAAGGCAACAAAACTCCTCTTCTGCAAAGTGGAAACAGAATAATGTTGGCTCTTATGCTATATCCCCCACAGTTAACAGAACTGTAGGAAACCAAGCTCCTAAGACAGATAAGACAAAAGGAGCTACAAGTGCCCCAAAATGTTTATTCTGTCAAGAAGCACATACCATTTATCAATGCACAGTATATGAAGGCCGTGCCAGTCGAATCGATCGACTGAAATCTCTCAACAGGTTCATCCGTTGTCTACGGAAGCACGATACAAGTGAGTGTAACACTCCATTGCAAAACTGCCAATATTGTCATAAAAGTGTACATCACACAACACTCTGTAGTGATATTAACACTCAATCCAGATCACAGACTTCCAATAATCAACCTGCATCTCAGGCAAAGCCCAAAGATGATAATACCACAACAGCCGTACAATTCTGTACAGTAATGAGCAATGTCAACGACTTGGATACAGAAATTGTTACAGCAGCCATATTGCCTACTGCGCAGCTAGAACTATGCAATCAAGGAATTTGTATTCCAACTAGAGGCTTTTTTGATCAAGGGTCACAGAAAACCTTTATCAGTAAAAAGATGGCAGAAGATTTACAACTTAAATCTTCAAAGCAAGTATCTACCTCCATATCAGGGTTTTTTACTAATTCTGGTCGTAGAACCTTTCCAGTAGTAAAACTCAATGTCTGTCTAGGTACATCCCAAAGGACAGTAGAAGCCATAGTAGTTGATAAAATTCCTACTGAAATGGAAGTGACTGGTCTGACAGCCACAATTAAATTCCTAAAAGAAAAAGGAATCCAATTAGCAGATCCTCTACTTGATTCTGACTACATAGGGGATATCGGAATCCTGATTGGAGCTGACTACTATCATCGATTCATTCTGGGATCAGAAGAATCTATGGGTATGAAAATACTCAAATCAGCAGGAGGCATATTGATGACTGGACCTATACTAGATCTTGAACCTTCAACTCCTGAAAAATCACATCATACAGAAACTGTAATAGTGGCATGACTAGGCAAAGAACAGTCACCACTTAAAATCCCCCACATGATTGATGATGGATTGGAATCTGTACCTCAATTGTGGGAACTTGATGCCATAGGAATAATTCCTGAACAACCAAGTCCTGATGATGTCTGTGCATATAATCAATACTTAGAAACTGTACAGTACCATGATGGACAGTACTGGGTAAGGCTACCATGGAAAATCAACCATAAAACCTTACCTACCAATTATCACATGGCTTACAGTCAATTTAAATCTCAATTAGCAAAGCTAAGAAAAAGGCCTGAGCATTTAAAACTCTATCATGAGATTATTGCTCAACAATTAAAGAATAAATTCATCGAAGTCGTGAAACATGACAATACGCAAACAGGCCATTTTTTACCTCACATGGCTGTAATGAGAGAATCAAAAACGACTCCTTTACGGATAGTTTTTAATTGTAGCTCTAAATCTGGACCCCAAGGAACCAGTCTAAATGATTGTTTGCAAACAGGTCCAAGTCTAACTCAGAAATTGTATGACATACTGTTGAAGTTTAGACTTAACAAATATGCGTATTCAGCAGATATAAGTAAGGCCTTTCTAAGAGTTGGCTTACAGGAAGAAGATAGAGACTTCACTAAGTTTCTATGGGTAGAGAACCCAAAAGATGTCAATAGTCCTGTAGTGACTTTCAGATTCTCATCAGTTCTTTTTGGGGCGACAAGCAGTCCATTTCTATTGCAAGCAACTCTAGATACTCATCTGAAGAAATCATCAAGTCCCTGTAAGACTGAAATCAGTCAAAATCTATATGTAGATAATTTTCAAGGGACAGTTAACAGTACTACTGAACTGTTACAATTATATCAAGAGGCCAACAAGGAGCTACAAGGTGCCAACATGCCACTACAATCTTGGGCCTCTAATAATGCAACATTGAATAATCAAATAGCAAGAGATTACCCTGAATATCACGTACCAGAATCACAAAAGGTGTTAGGTATGGATTGGGATTTAATCTCGGACACAATATCGATCAAATCCGTGCCAGTAAATTACAACATCACTACAAAAAGGGATTTGCTTTCACAAGTTAGCAAAGTATTCGACCCACTTGGTCTACTAAATCCTTTGACTATCAAGTGGCGTTTATTGGTGCAAGAAGCATGGAAAGCTAAGGTTGGTTGGGATGATCCACTACCAATTCAGTTACAAAAAGCTTGGATGGAAGTGGCTCAAGAACAAACTTTAGTTGAAAAGATAATCTTTCCGAGACACATAGTCGAGGAAAATGAAGAAGTATCACTACATGTATTCGCAGACTCGTCAGCCAAAGCTTTTGGAGCTTGTGCTTACTTAGTGACTTCTAATCAATCATATCTTATCACCTCTAAGGCCAGAGTCGCTCCATTAAAAAAGAGGACTTTGCCTCAGATGGAACTAACAGCACTGCTAACTGGCACACGCTTAGCAGTACATATTAAACAAGTCTTGTCTACCATGAACATCAAAGATGTCATCATATGGTCTGACAATGAAGCTGTCTTACAATGGGTACGAAACGACAACTGTCCAACTCCATATGTAAAAAATCGCGTCTCGGAAATTAAAGGAATTTCCGCAGGCTTTCAATTGTTGCATGTACCAACAAAGGATAATCCAGCTGATCTCTTATCAAGAGGTATGACATTTAAACAGTTTGCAAAGGCAGATATTTGGTTTCATGGGCCTCGATGGTTAGTGAATGGTAGTTGGCCTGAACAAAAGCCACACGTCATTACGACACAAACCATAACTACCACCAGGCAGCAAGCTCAAATATCAGTCTTGGATTGTACTCGTTACTCCTCGCTCATCAAATTAATCAATGTAACACAGAACGTGTTTCATTATCTCAGGAAAAAAGGTATAAAATACACTTTTCCTGATGCACTTATCTATTGGGTAAGACAAGCCCAGAGAGAAACTTATGGGAATAACTATGAAAATCTTCCGCATAAGTTAAAACACAATCTCGGTCTGTGGATAGACCAAGAAAATCACAACATTCTGCGTTGTGGAGGGAGACTTAAACACGCAGATATCAATCTAGATACCGTGCATCCATGGCTTTTACCAAAAAATCATTGGATCACAAGGTTGATTGTGTTGCATACACATCAACAAATCATCAAACATGGAGGAGTGTTAGACACACTCACACAAATCAGACAGCAGTACTGGATTCCTCAGGGAAGACAGTCAGTCAAATCAATCTTGAAGAATTGCATGATATGCCGAAGGTACGATGCAAGAACTTGCTCTTATCCAGGGCCACCACCCCTACCAAAGGAACGAGTGGTCCATCTACAACCTTTCGAAACGACAGGAGTAGATTATACAGGAGCAATATATCTAACAGGGACTGCAGATAAGCAACCTATCAAGGCATACATCTGTCTGTTCACCTGTGCTACCACCAGGGCAGTACATCTAGAGGTAACACCCGATATGACTGCTCAATCATTTATTCAAGCTTTCCGCAGATTCGCAGCACGCCGATCATGCCCTAAGCTGATGATTTCAGATAACGGAGCAAACTTGGTAGCTGGAGAAGCATGTCTACGGGAAATCTGTTCCCATCCTGCAGTTACTTCCACACTGGAACAGCGTCATTGCAGATGGAAATTTATCCCTCCGAGAGCCCCATGGCACGGAGGATTTTATGAACGGTTAATAGGAACTGTAAAAAGATCCTTGAGAAAATCTCTACACCGTCAGAAAATCAATCTTCAAGAGCTCCAGACAGTAATCACGGAAATAGAATCAAGGGTGAATAACCGGCCGTTGACTTACTTGTCTGAGGATCCTACTCAACATGAGCCATTAAGTCCTGCCCACGTAATGTATGGAAGACTTCTGACTCCAGTACCATCTCTAGTGGATGATGAGATCAGAGATCCCTCATATGTGGGTCAGAGCGAGTTGGTTCAGGGGTATAAGCATCTGTCCAGCATAATCCAAAAATGGAATGATGTTTGGACAAAAGAATATCTTACATCTCTACGAGAACATCACTATGGGGCCAATGTCCCACATAATATAGCTAATCTCCAACCTGGCGATATTGTCTTGGTAGACAGTGATGGCCCTAGGGCTGACTGGCCATTAGGTAAAGTTGTCTCAGTCCATCCAGATAGTCAGGGGATTTTGAGAATAGTCAAAATCCTGTCTAAAGGAACAACTTCCCTGAAGACATTGGACAAACTCATCCACATGGAATCAGTGAGCCAGCTGCAGTTAGATCCTGAGAGACCTCAAGACACTAACTCCACAAGACCCACAGACTCCTAACAGACACAATCGTCCACAACGGACAGCAGCACAAAAGTGCAAGCAAAATTTGCACTTGTATTATCAATCCAATGGAGAGTAAATAAATACATATGGTTACTATTGTCCTAAGTATTGGACTCTGTGCCAGTTCTCTCCCTCTGGAAGATGTGGGAAATTTTTACCCACCATATCTAATAATCATCTAAGAAATGTATAATTACTATATCATTTCTATTTCATATCAAAATCATATCTAAATCGTATCAAAATCATATTAGAATCATTAAAGATTCATTATATAGCTTGATCCTGGATGACAATGGCACCATGAACACGTACGCAACAGGGGCCCTTTTGATGCCTACGTGACTTTGTACATGATCTCTCAAGGATCCAGAAGCTTCTAGAAGGATTTGTTAATTAAAAAGCTATTGGAACATTGATCGCTTCCGGTAGAGATTAAAATCGAATCCTTAATAAGATTCAGTGGTACTTTCAAATACTACTTATAATCTTTATATCCTATATCTAATTATATTATAATCACATCTTATTTCAATCATAAGTCTAGACTGTAAAAATAATCAATCAATATTCATAGAAGGCTACCGTGCTCAGAGAGCATAGCAGGGCGATGGGGGGGAGTGAAGCGCCCACCAACAGCCCGGCACTCCGCGTTTGTTTACAAATGAGTGAACAAGTGACTGATCCTTAGCGAACATTACCAGCTCAAGGACACCTTATTTCACATTTTTATCGCCAGTGAATACTCTCTAGAACTGGGGGAGTACCTGGACAATATCTACAAGGAAAATCCTAGAACATTTACATAAAATAAGAGTGTATAGTGGAGATCACGGTGACATGGTTTCCTCCACCTTCATTCTTTATCTTTATCAACTCATTCTTCTGCAACAGCAGGGACAATCACGTAGCAACGCTACCAGATCATCATACAGCAACGCTGTAGCAAAATATCGTGCCTAAACTCAACAAGAGAGAGTTAATCAGTCTGGCAAACTTGTCAGACAGGCACCCCGACTGGCAGAGAAGTATATTGAAGGTTATTTGGTATATGATTGGCCAATTGTATGCTTGTGTAGCTTTAATATCCTATAAATCTGTCTGTTGGTTAAAAAGCGAGGCTAAGCCTCACATATCAGTAAGTTTATTAAAATTGTAGTGTAGCTGTGAATCTTATCCAAGCACTGAACCTCATGAGTGTCCATTGTGTCAGAAAGAATTCAGCCTCAATAAGTAAGAACCTCACAAGTGTCCATATTGTTGGAAGAGATTCACTCAAGCTAACTGTATCATATAAATTGAATATGTCTGCATATATATTTGAATATATAAATTAAGTTATCAATTGCTTGCTTAGTTATTTTTAAGTTATCATATAAGTTCATTTAATTGAATATAATCTAGTAGTTACTTAACAATATTTAGACTACATTTAAGGTCATTTATTATACTTTTACAATTTAATTTGTTGTTTATAGTATAAGAATCTATTGGCTGTAAGTTATGGTGCTAGGTTAGACTATGTATGTTTAAATCTCTGATTTAAACAGAGCCAGTGTTCAGTCAGATAACTGAATTTATTAAATCTTATCCTTGTATAAAATACAAGCTGATGTGAGATCCCTGTCTACAGGTGGATTGGAACTTCTATCAACTAAGTCATTCACCCCACCTGTCCCTTACAGCCCACAGTCTGTCATTAGAAAAAGAGGATCTAGGATTTACAACCCTAGCTAGAGATTTTAATTGAATTAATTTGCAGACAGTAAATTTTTAATTTAGTTCAGTACAAGTCCCTGGTATTCTCCTCTTATATCAATCCCAGCAGGTTTTTCCCACAACTAATACATGTGGTGAAGTCAAATTTACCCAAAAGAGGAGTATCGACTGGCTTGTTTCATCCATGTACACACCATGAACATATATTAATACATCTTCAGAAGGAATCATTCCTTCTGATGTATTAATATACGAAAATACTTAAGGAAATTCCTGTTTTAATTCTTCCTCCGGGATCCGGTACTGTCATATTATATATATATATATATATATATATATATATATATATATATATATATATATATATATATATTTATATATATATATATATATATATATATATAAAGGCTTAACAATCCCTGGCTTACAAAGGGAATACTTAAATCTATTAATAAAAAACATGACCTTGAGAAGAAGTATAGGTTAGGAATTGTCTCCAAAGAATTCTCAAAGAATTACTCATTATTGCTGTCTAAGATAATTAGACGAGCCAAAACTAAATACTACGAAGATAAATTTACCCAAATAAAGAGCAACATTAAACAAACTTGGAGAACAATTTCTCAAATATTGGGATCAAAGAA